>NC_045615.1:79301515-79604545 GCF_009829155.1 Mustela erminea
AAATATGGCCTTTGGTGTAGATTTGGATGAATCTTAGTGCCTTGAATCATAAAATTATTGTGTGCTGCCTTAACTAGCAGAGGCATTCCTCCTTACCTCTCTGGTAAGGCTAGTGGTGCCTCATTTGAGGCAGTTTATAAGGGTTGTCTGGTCCCCACAGTCTCTACCTCTATCACCCTTTGGTCACTTTTTACCTGCAAATCCCAATATGCCTTAGGGATACAACTGCAGATATGGCCAGGAATGAGATATTGATGTAACAAAATCATTCCAAAATTTAGGTAACATGTCAGAGGAAATCTGGGGAAAAGGCATGTGACAGAATATAATGATGCTAGAGCAGGAAGGGAAGCACAAAATTTTCAGGCTTATTGCACTGATCTGGGTTCGCTTACTAGATACTCTGAGTGGACTACAAGCTTGAGAATATAGGACTGGTCCTCACTGTCTTCGTTAGCTGGCTTGAGACCTGAGTGTCCTTCTAAACCAAATGAAATCAAGATGTCAGAAAATCCTTTGTAAAAATTGATGAAGGGATCCAAAGATTTAGGAGTGGATTTATCATATATATCCACTCACTCACTTCTTCACTGTGTATCCTAAAGGGCTCAGAACATACTCTCTCTACCAGGCATTGAGAAATAGGGTGATGTGGGCCCATCACTGGAGCAGTGACAACAACTTTCTAGGAAGTAAGGTGTGAGATAGTGCTATTGAAATTTATCACCTGATTTCAAGGAGGAAGGCATGAAGGAATCAGAGGCCATCAGGCAGTATAGTTACTAAATTTGGCAGCAAGGTTGGAAGAGTTCATGGAGCGGTTTGATACACAGGAACCTTTGGCAGCTGTTGTTTGATCCTGGACCCTAGAGTATTAGAATAGATGAACAGCCTACTGAAGTCCAATTTGGTTCATATAACTGCATGTATCTTAGCTCTGGTGGACAGGAACTGGTTCACCATACTCCACCACAATTCAAATTCAAACTCTTGGCTCCTTATTTACTTCCATACCTGAAGCAATCTGCCCTGAGCCTCTTTGTCCAGAGTCTCCTTTAGTGAAATAGATAATCTTGAGGAATATTTCTTGATTCTTTGCATGTGCAGGGTTGTCTGTTGTTTTTATACTTGATTGACAGTTTGAGTGAAAAATCATATGCTCACTTTCCTTGAAAGATTTTCTGTTTGTAGCTACTCTGTCTTCTAGATCTGGTATAGTTACATTTCCACTATCTTCTACTATACATGGGCTTCTCTGTTGTTTAACCCTATTTTGCTTTTTGCAAAGTATGCGAGATTGACTTTCTCTTTTTTGTAAGTCACTTGGTATTTTTGCCTGAATTCCCAATGCTTACTTTTGTCTGTACAGGTTTATTTATTTATTTGAGAGAGAAAGAATGAAAGAGAGAGAGAGAGAGAGAGTGTGCTCAAGATGGGGGAGGGTCAGAAGGCGAAGCAGACTCCCTGCTGAGCAGAGAGCCCAATGCAAACTCCATCCTGGGATTCCAGGATCATGACTTGAGCTGAAGGCAGTCACTTAACCAACTGAGACACCAAGGAGACCTTTTCTTTAAATGTTATTAGTTTCTATTCTTGTTGATAATTATGGGTCAGTTTTTCTTCGGACACATTGTACTCCTTAGCATATAGATTCAAATTCTCTTTCATTTCAGAAATATTTCTTGAATTATATTTAAGAGTAAGTGTGGTTCTATTATTTTAATTTTCTTCCTTGGGATCTGAAATTTTTTTTTCATTACTTTCCCTATGTATTATTTTCTAATCCTGTTGATCTCTTCATTTATGTGATAATTTCATTTTTTCCTCCATTCCTTCCTTGAGCTGTAAGTTCATGTTGCATTTTCTCCAGTAGCCTTATCGTTCCTTGGGTTCTTGCATTTTGTATCTACGGATTTGCACTCTAGCATAATAGAAACTATTACTTCCTTCAGGTTTTCAGATTAATGGTAAAAATGTCTAGTCATGCTATTTATCCCCTCAGTGAAAACAATTTTTCCTGGAAACCAGTCTGCATTTGTAATTTGTATTTCCTGCTCAGGCTTTTGCATAAAACGTTTAGACTCTCAAGTGAAAATGTTTACATTTAAAGACCAAATGCTGACTTTTGGCTAAAGATGGCAGAGGATATGTGTTTGCATCCCCGTTTATTCCTTGAAATAATACAAAATAACATTGGTGTAAAAGAAATAAGAAGGGCCATCTTCAAAGAAACTGGGCACACGCAAGCCATGCCAGCCAAATAAATAAACTTTTTTTACTGATTAGCTTTTACTTTTCTTATGGAGATAGGCAGCTATTTGGGGGGGGGGGGACCCTTGGGTATGTGTCTGTTTGTTTCTTTCCAGTCAGTTTTTCTTCTTCCTCCATTGCTCTCTGTAATTACAGCTTAGTTGTATGGCTTCCCAGTGGTCCCCTTCTTCTTTGCTTTTTGGAACCCAGCACAGGGAAATTCCTGAGACCAGGCAGAACACATGCTTCCAATTCTTACAAAAATGGGATTTAGGTTTTGCACTGCCTCTGAGAAAACTACTCTGCTAGCTCTTTTTGTACCTCTAGGGTCCTTTTCACTGGTTCTCTTCATTTGTACCCACACTGCTTTCAGAAATCCTTTCTCATGTTTTGTGATTTGGGCTTTAGCTATCTGCTCATGGTGCTAAAGTGGATTTGTATTCTGAATCTCATTCTCTAAAAGTCAGCTTTATTTCTTCTTCTTCTTCTTCTTTGTCTTTTTAAAGATTTTAAAAATTTATTTGAGAGAGGAGAGTCTTGGAGAGCGGGAAGGAGAAGGGGAGAGAATCTGAAGCAGACTCCACGCCAAGCTGAGAACCGGACCTGGGGCTTGATCCTATGACTGCCATGAGATCGTGACCTGAGCTGAAACCAAGAGTTGAATACTTCACCGACTGAGCCACCCAGGTGCCCCTTAACTTTGTGTCTTAATTCAACAAGTGATCACCACGCATTCTCTATGTGCCACATGCTGGACATTTGGGAGCTCTAAGGACAAATACCTTGCTCTTGAGGGCTTTTTAATATTGTAGGACATGAAAATCAATAACAAACAAGCAAACAAAAAAACCCAAACACCAAAAAAGACACAATGTGTTAAGTGTCAAAGTGGTTTTAAGGGTGGTTTAGGACAAAACCTGGGGATCAAGAAAGGACAGAAGATATAACACCTTGATGTTGGTAGAATAGTACTCAGAATATGGTAGGAACTCAAGAAGTAATTAACAGGTCCAAAAGAAGGCTGATTTTCAAATGAATATAGAGATTGATAATAATCCCGCTCATAGGGGCACCCAGGTGGCTCCATGGGTAAAGCCTCTGCCTTCGGCCTGGGTCGTGGTATCGGGGTCCTGGGATCGAACCCCGCATTGGGCTCTCTGCTCGGTGGGGAGCCTGCTTCTCCCTCTCTCTGCCTGCCTCTCTGCCTACTTGTTATCTCTCTAGGTCAAATAAATAAATAAAATCTTTAAGAAAAATAATAATCCTGCTCAGGGTGCAATTTTAGGAGGAAGCTATATATAAGCTTACAATTTTAAGATACTGTAGTTTATGTAATTATCATTCATATTCCCTTTATCTAGATTTCCTCTGGATCAGGTTATCTGTTTCAGAGCTTATATTTTTTTTCATTAAATCTGCTGTCTTTGAGGTAGTCTTTGGAGAACTGATGGATGGATATAGAAGGAAGAGCATTGTACATAAAACAAAGGGCAGGAAGAAAACCACATGAATGTGAAGTTAGGGCACCATAGGAAATAAATCTGGAATTCCTGTAGGACTACATTATTAAGGGCCTAGGATGCCAACCTAAAATACCATTTACTTTTTGGATAGAGGAATTTTGCTTCAAATTGGATTAAAAAAAAAAAAACTAAATGAATTTTTCATAAAATTACCCATTTTCTGCATTTACCTTGAAAGATAACAAGACACTAATTGTATCGACGTATTTGTCAAAAAATTGACAATGCAAAGTTTAGTTTTATAAAATGCTAAATTTTTAATTGATAGAGGCAGAATATTTATCATTAATTGTTGGTAATTAGTATCATTTATCCTTTTATTTTTCAGTTTTCATGATTGCCTGTCATTGATTGAAAATATTATTTATGTTGTGCTTCAATAAATGCTTTTCCTTTCTTCCTCTTTCTGCTTTGCCCCTCCCTTTCCCTTTTCTTTACACCTCTTCCCTCGTCTTTTCTTCTCTCTACTCAGTTATCAACCAATTAGTCATGGAGGCACACACTAGATGAAACATACATAACATTTTTTTTTTAATGAGGTGCTTGGATCTTTACCACTTTAGACACAATGCAGTATTTTTCATACCATATGGTCTTTGAAATGATTATAATGCTTTCTTTTGGTAAAAAGGATTTGTTTACACATGTCATAAAATCCAACATTACTCTTGACTCACATAATCATAATCACCACCAGTACCACCATAATAACGGTAACCTTTGGGTTGAATAGACCAATCAATTTTATAATCTGTTAAAGTTGTCTTCCGATCTTCACTTTCGTTGTTTTTATGCATTCATGAAAAAAGTAGAGTATAAGAGCTTAGAAGTTTACATGCTGTACAAATTAAGAGGACATGATTTAGGATTAAAGAGGTAATGATTTAATTTTGGAGTTGCTGAGCTCTGGTGGTCTGGGAAGCTCTGGGGAGAATCCAGATATTGCAGTGACAGATTTGGGTTGGAATATTTAATGAATGCAATAGCAGATGCACTTATGGAAGGCTTTTCAAATCAAGATGTTGCCTCACATGACCTTAGGATATGGTGGCTCTCCTAAGACTTTAGATTTGAAGAGAAGTTTTCTGTTTAGTCAAAACTTGAAAATTATTCACCTCTTCACACATTACTTAAAGAGTCATTAAAATTACATGGTTTGCAGAAACTATTAACAGGATATATATATACACATACATATACATATGTATATGTATATCTCCTTGTATATACATGATCTTTAAGCCAGTAAAATCTACTTATAGTTTTTAGACAGCTTAAGTTAAGGTAAATATACTTTATGGAATTTTCCCTGGGCTGTAAATATGGCTTATGTGTCTCTATATCTTTGTTTCCATTGATGAACTTGAAATAGCAGAAACTGGTTTTTTTGAGACTTTGGGGGACTTTAGTGTTTTCTACCAGGTTGTTAAAAGTATATACCTTGGACATGTTCAAGGATTTACCCAAGCATTAAGAGCCAGAGTTAATATTTAAAGTTTGAAAATCTATACTTGTAGTCTTTGATCTCTTGAATTCTTAATACTGAGGCATCATTGACTATCTTTGCACACTGAATATTTTCTTATAAATTTTTTCACTTTTAAGCTCTGTTAATACATAATATACTGCATATTCATGTCCATGTGTTAGTTGGTCCAATTTAGAATGAACCTCTAGGAAGGCTGCTATATGATAACTATAAGCAAATACCATGAAATATCTTCTATAATCTTTTAAAGTATGCAATAGATTATATCACTTGTAGAGGTTTTACATCTCATCCTATGATACTCCTTAAATCTCTATTCAGAGATGGATTTAAAAAAACATGACAACTTTGAAAGTTACAAACTTAGGTAGAAATTTTGATTATTTGAAGAATAACGGGAGCTGTGCATTGACAATAACTATTCATACTTTGTACCAGGATCTTAATTTGACATGATGGTATGTTTTAGCTTTGTTTGGATTTGCTGTCAAACCCTAAAAACATTAGCAAATGGTACTCGTACTTTTAAATCATAAAAAGAAACCTAGATTTGTTTGCAGTTTTTTTTTTAATCTGTTGTTAATAAACTTGAAAGAACACAGCCCTGTCTAATAAACACATCAAACTAATGGGTACCAACGCAGTTCAGAAGAGTGTTTGTTGTTTGGTGTTTAGATTTCAGTCAGAATTAATCAACAATGGATGGGGCCTGCTGTATTTATTAGCAGCTCAAATCCCTGTGATTTAATGCCAGGTCCCTTTGACTCATTCCAGTGAACGCTGGCAAGGTTACAGCACTGATACATACTTACATCCTCGGGTCGTAAAAAGAAAGAGAAAAATAGAACCTAAATTCAGCCCACAGGATTGGCAAGAATTTCCCGAGGGCCATTTTGAATTTCGCCCTATACAATGAGCCTGTGAATAGGAAGCAATTGATTCAGGAACAGTGGGGCCTTTTTTGCTGGAAGAAGCCTTCAGCTGTGCAGATGGCTTGCTGGCATAATCCAGTCTGCCTTTGTCTTTCATTTTATATATTAGGCTACTTTCTTCTCACACTCTATATTGCTTTTATTTTCTCTTTTTACTCCAAGCCTCCAAATTTCGGGGGCAAGGAGAGGTTGCAGGGATGCAGCGAGCGTGCTGCCCTCTCTCCCGCAGATTTATGCATCCCTAGTATATCGCTGGCGATGTGGCTTGCTTGTCACAGTCAGCACTAGGCTGTTCTTTGTACAAAAGTGTCAACTTTTGAATGAAGCCTCTGGAAACAGATGTAAAGATTAATCTTGAGAATGCATTTTTTTCTGAGGCTCTAAAAAACGTGCCTTCCTTGTGCAATAGCCCTGGTTCTAGACATTTCTTTTTTTTCAAAGTGATCTCATTTCTCAATTACAAAGACTGACATTCTTTACTGTTCATGTTCAGAACATTCCACAGCCCTTAGCCACTCCTTCGGCTTCCCATGTCTGGGGGCTGCCTTTCGAGAGCAAATTATTTGTGGAAAGACATTATTTATCTGGAAACTCTTCCGTGAACACTCGATGGAGTCATCGTTCCTCTAGGGACTATCTATCTCGCTTTGAAGATAAGATTTGCTGGGGCTACCCTCCTACACCTTCCTGTGGGAAGATAGCCAACTTTGGCCTGATAAGTAACGTCACATCGAATGCCTTGTTGCTGCCTCATGGATCCTTTCACGTCCTTCCCAGAAACAAATTTTTCTATGTTGCTCTAGGTCGTATTGTCTTTTTTTTTTTTTCCGTCTCTCATTTGGAGGAAAATTTTGAAGAACAAATACACACACCCAAATGAGCATTTGCTCAAGTATTCCTATGTTAAATATTAGGATATATCTCAAAATGTTCTGAAACAAATTTGTATTTAAAAAAGAAAGAAACACAGAATGTTAATCACATACCTCTGTTTTTCTTCTGGAGCTCTTCAGTGCAATGACATGTTTCCTTTCAGCAAATAGACTTTGTGGGAATGATGTGGGCTATCTTTTTTTTTTAATTGTAAATGTTCCACACACGGAGAATAAATACCACAGACTCCACCACTTTGGAATGACTTGATTGTGAGTCAATGTCCTTGTTTTCCCTCCTCAAAAATTGTCTCTTCCGTTTATATGGGAAACACATGTAGATAGTTCCTCCTTTCTTATCGTTAAACAATGTGTGTAATGCTTTTCAGCTGGGGATTAAAAGATCTAGTTTTTTAAACATTTGTATAGCATTGGCATATGTCCTAACATATAGATGGACTGTTTCTCCCACTGTTGTGATCATTCCCTATATACTCAGCACTTTCTTTTGTGAGGAACATTTATTTTGGTACTGACATACTTAATTTTCTCATGGTACCTCTTTTAGATTATATATCTCAAGGGCATTTACAAAGAGGAACCTGACTCTCAAGTGAAAATGTTTACATTTAAAAACCAAATGCTGACTTTTGGCTAAAGATGGCAGAGGATATGTGTTTGCATCCCCGTTTATTCCTTGAAATAATACAAAATAACAATGGTGTAAAAGAAATAAGAAGGGCCATCTTCAAGGAAACTGGGCACACGCAAGCCATGCCAGCCAAGTATAGGTGCGGGAAACAGTGACTTTAGGACCAAACTGAGATGACCTCGGTCTGCTGCCACATATATCTCTGATCCCCAGTAATGACTGGAGTGCTTTACAAGTTGGGTGCTCAGTCCTGAAAAGCCCAACCAAAGATCTCTCTCAGGGATGAAAGGGTCTGGGGGTTTGGATTCACTGCAGGAAGCTTGTTGAATTCAGGCTTACATGGCCGGGGAGGAGCAGGGTCAGGCTGTGCGCACAGAATGATGAAGATATCCCTTTTTGTTATGAGTAGTCTGACCACTAGGAAGAGGGAAGATGTTAGAAGGCAAACGGATTTGTTGGGGAATCACAGCAGCTGAAGACCACCATCGTATGTTGGCGTTGGCTCATGGTCCGCTTTCTAGAGCCAATTTGTAAATTTTTTTGAAATTTTGCCAGTTGATCTTTAAAAAACAGTCATGAAAAATTTAATTATAAACTTACAATAATGTTAAAAACAAAGGTAATAAGTACTCAAATCTCATCACTCCTTAATTACCATATTTTATTATTGCATATGTTCCTGAGGTATTTACATCAATTGTATCCGATTGGTAAAAATGTTATATGAAAGTGCCCTTCCGTGCATTTCCTCCCAACCCTGTGATCAGTGATGTCACAATGGTAGCTTGAAATCAGCCGTTGTGGGAATATTATACCATGAAAATGTGCAAATGCTTGAGCTCAGCACTTCGCTTATTATTTGTTTATTATTTGGACTTAAAATGATAGAGAAAACAATAATGCTGATTCAAATGAACAGTGTCATGTCTGCAGCACAAAAAGTTGAGAAGTATCCTTTTAGTGTTTGAATCTATTATTTGGTTTGGTTAGTAAGCTCTCAAGTCACCGATGAGAGTATGAGTTTCCCAGATGGGCATCTTTGCTGTTTCTCTTTCATCTTATTAATAACTGCCCATATCATCCAACCTTTGTGTCAGAACCACACTGCCTTGTCAGTTACATCTAAAGGCTGAGAACAAATTTGGCAAAACTCAATAAAAGCATTCTGAGAGAATCAATTGGCTCTAAGGACTTTACAATGATCTTTTTGTGACTATTTTGTAAACTCTGTACTACACGTCCTTTATATCAGCAAAATTCATAGTACACTTACTATGTGTACTATGCAGATATGTAAAAATGCACGTGGATGTAAAAATACCTACATTATTTTTAGGATAGTCTGTTAGGAAGTTATGGACACCCAGAGGTGCTCCACAATGCCCCAGCAAGATAGCCTCCTCACCCTGTGTTGGGCATGGGGACAGAAAAATGGAGGTTTAGCAACTTGAAAGCAGGGAGCATTGTAACTGGGGACACACCCAGGCCTGAAAATTAGTGAGAAAGTACTTTGAGAAAATATGTTTGAATTCAAGATATTTGCTGTCCCAGTTTTTCTCCCTGGCTCCTCCTACACCAGTCTTGACCGGTCCTGAAAGAACTCTCTTCATTCAAGGATATCATTTACTGGAAAGCATGAGCACGGGATTTATACACAGATATTGAATGCAAAAGGAGGAGGAACAGGAGCTAATCCATGTGAAATGGCATGGAGAGAGTCCTCAAATTATTATTATTACTTTCATGATGTGGACCAGATGACTAATTCGCATCAGAGTAGAACTTACGCCCATAAGTAGAAAAAAACATTTCAAACATATAATTCTCCACGTTATCAAGTAGATTAAAGACAGTATTAATTTTGTGAAATGAAAGGTCACAGAAGGGAAACGATGAATCCAAGAAAGGAAAGTTGTGGAGGGAGGAAAGTGTAGCCAGACAGTCTGAGAAGTTTGGACCCGGCTGAGCTGTTTGAGTACATAGGACACAGACACATCATCTCGAACATAAAGGAATACAGGGACAAGAATACCCATGTATTTTTTAAAAGGTACATGATGAAATCTAAACCATATAGATAGATAGATCTAGATAGATATAGTATGTGTATGTATGTATGTAAGCTAAATATATATACACATATAGTATGTGTGTATACACACATGCATATAGTATGTGTGTGTGTATATATATATGTATGCACATTCTCCTTGACTTGAAATCAGAGAACATGGTCTCATTTCTAATGCTTTCGGAATATTAAAAACAAACAGGCAAACTTATGTTGAGGCACAAAGAAAACCTCAATAAATTTGTAAACTAGAAAAAGAGGGCATAATGTAGCCATGGATCACAATACACTGAAACTTGAAATTTATTACAGAAATAAAGTAAGAAAATAAGAAAACCCAACCATCTAGAATTAAAAACACAACAACAAGAAAGACAATTCTCAAATAAGTTTTAGGCTTAAGAGAAAGTTCAGAATTGGAGTTACAGAGCATGTAGAAAAAAACAGCAATAAAACACTATATACAATAATGTAGGTTTCTTTTTTTAAAGATTTTATTTATTTATTTGACAGAGAGAGACACAGCGAGAGAAGGAACACAAGCAGGGGGAGCAGGAGAGGGAGAAGCAGGCTTCCCCCTGAGTAGGGAGCCCAATGGGGCTGGATCCCCGGACACTGGGATCATGACCTGAGCCGAAGGCAGCTGCTTAATGACTGAGCCACCCAGGTACACCAAGAACGTAGGTTCTAAAGCTGAAACCATGCTTAGGGGATTTATGGCCTTAAGCACAAATGATATGACCTTTTAACAGAGTAAGTTAGGGGGAACAAAACCCAGCAAAACTATTTTTTAAGAAAGAGGAAGTAGAAGTTTAATAAAAATTACAGCAAATATTAAGAAATTAGAATACAGAAAGGTAGGATACCTGAGCAGCTTAGTTGGTTAAGCAACTGCCTTGGACTCAGTTCATGATCCCAGAGTACCGGGATTGAGTCCTGCATAAGGCTCCCAGCTCCATGGGGAGTCTGCTTCTCTCTCTGACCTTCTCTCTCATGCTCTCATTCACTGTCTCTCTCTCTCAAATAAATAAATAAATAAATAAAATCTTAAAAAAAAAAAGAATACAGAAAGATAGTAGAGCTAATACATAAATCAGTCTCCCAACAATATAGATAAAACACTAGTTAACCTCATTAAAAAGAAAAAGAAGATGATGCAAACACACAAATTAGAAACCAAAGGAAAAATAGCCGGGGGGGGGGGGGAATAGCCAGAGGAAATTATAAGAAATGTTTAAGTTTTTTTTTTCCACAAATATTTAGAAATCTGGATACGTGAATGATTTTCTAGGAAAGAACATATAACGAAAATTAGTATCAGATGACAGGGAAAACTCAAACTAAACAATTACAAGGAAGAAAATTATTTTAACAAATTATTAAAGTGTTGTCCCTTGGGACGCCTGGGTGGCCCAGCGGGTTAAGTGTCTGCCTTTGGCTCAGCTCATGATCACAAGGTCCTGGGATTGAACGCCATGTCAGGATCCCTGTTTGTGGGGAGCCTGCTTCTCTCTCTCCCTCTGCCTGCTGCTCCTCCTACTTGTGTGTGTTCTTTCTGTCAAATAAATAAATAAAAATGTGCTTAAAAAATGAAGTGTTGTCCTTTTGAAAAAGGTCAAGGCTCATGGTACTTTAAACGTGAATCTTCTCTGAAACTGAGTAGAGGAAGCCTTCCATTTTAAAATTTTTGCAAAACTACACCAAAACCAGATTCTGGGAAAAAAAAAAAAAAATCACACCTAGCTTACTAAACTGGAAATAATCCCAAGTAAAGTTAAATGCTAGAGAACTAATACATAGCCATTAAAAAGAAAAATGTATAGCCATCCTTATATGAATATGGAACTATCTTAAAATATAATATTCAAGTAAAAAAGGAAGGTTCAGAACAATGTGTAAAAACATGTATAGAACTGTGAATGGAGCACTTTTTATTAAAGTATAATTGATACTTGTATAAGATACAGTATCTTATTAGTTTTCAAGTGTGCCTCATCGTGATTTGCTATTTTTATGTCATACAAAATGACCTCCAGATGAGATGTTTGTTTTATCAATGTGTTTTCACAAGATAACATGTCAAGTAAGATTTTTTTTTTCTCTCAATCTTTAATAGTTGGAATTCCCAAGTGGAATCATGACTCGATATTCTATGGAAAACAACCTTTCAAGCAGATCATGAGATGAGAAGTGCACTGACCAGTTTTATCAGACATGTCCACTAATTAACGAGATAATAGTAATTTCATTTTCATCATATATTTCCAGTTTTCTTTCTAGCTATGTATAGAGAGTAAGTGCTATACTGTACTTTTGAACAAAAAAACATCAAGAGGTTGCACTCTTTTTCCCCCTTGGTAAGTTAGAATTCTTGATCTTTCTGTCACATTCAAATAACACTTACAAAGTCTGAAAATCTCAGTTATCTGGCAACTCTACAGTTTTTGTTAGGTTGGTGTGTGTGGCTGTTCAGTCTGATGGGCACTATGTGGAATGAATCTGGGAAAATTTGTAGAGGGGGCTCCAGTTCTCTTACAGGATGCTGTGGAAGCAGATTCCATGTGCTAATAATAGAATCTTCAGGGAGATGATTTTGCTTTTTTTGTGAGGAAAGAATGTTTTGAACTGCTGTTTGAGAATTTTGGTGTCTGCAACATCCCAGATGTTGTACTATGAATTGTTGGGTTAAATGGTCTACAGGCAGCCAGAATTGGGAGTATACAGAAAGCAGAAAAGACCAAGTTATTTTGTAAAAATCTGATGTTGAGGGCATATTTCATTATTAGGTAAAGAGTTTGGAGACCCCCATTTCCAGAGTGTTCCTGGATGCCTAATTTTGGGGTATTTTTAAAGGAAAATTTGGATATATGATACTGGGTATTAAAATTTGCCCTACTTTGTTTCATATGTCTAGCTGATACCAACTTTAGAACTGAAATATGTATTCTTTTGGGGGATGGATGACTATTGGAGCATTTATAAAAGTGCTAAGAAAAATGGAGGAATCTCTTAGTTTCAGTCTAGAGATGCTTCCTAGGTCCAGGACTCTTTTCCAGCATTCTTGAGCCCAGGCTAATGAGGTGCTAATGGGGTGTTAGTACTGGCTACTAGACCAAGGCATCCGAGAGACAGGAGGGTAAACACTCTTTGAAGTATGTGCCTAATCCTTTGAAGTGTGCTTCTACTAGGAAGATAAGCACTTTTCCTGTCTTAGTGATCTCTGGTTTGACGTCTTACACCCTATTTGGGGTCAATACCTTTGCTCTTTTCAGGTGCTACTCAGGGAAGAAACTACATGAGGGGGGTGACTCCAAGGTTTGGCTGTCTCATGTTCCATCTGGTTAACAGAGCCTCATGTAGGAAACCTTTAAATAATTGTAAACCATCTTAGGTGACTTTTCTTATACCTCCACTCCCAGAAGAAATACAAAATATAAAGTAGGTCAAACCAGGGGAATATAAGCCCAAATCCCACTCTAAACTTTTCTCCTCTTTGACTTCCCCCTCACTGTCTTTTTTTCCCTCTTCAATACCCCAAATTAAATAGGGTCAGAGCTGTCTCTTATTGGTCTTTTTATCCTCAGTTCCTAGCACATTTGTAACCTTGAGTACTGAATTCCTTTAATTAATACACTTGAATGATTTGCTTCATTACATGGACTAATACCCTGGAGAAGACGCTTTACTATATGATTCTTAAAACTAAAAAGTTCTCAGTGTAACAGAAAGCCAAATATATAGGAAAATACAATACTTTCTAATCTTCTAGTGTTTTCTAATCTTCTAGTGTCCATATTTTGTTAGTTTTTAAAAAATTATATTTATTTATTTGAGAGTGAGAGAGAGAGATAGGCAGGGGGAGAGGGAGAAGCAGATTCCCCGCTGAGCAGGGAGCCAGACATGGGGCTCGATCCTAGGACCCTGGGATCATGACCTCAGCCAAAGGCAGATGCTTAAGCCACTGAGCCACCGAGGAGCCCCTTTTGTTAGGTTTATACCTAAATATTTTACTTTTATTGGACAAATCCTATTTTGTTTTAAATTTCAAATTTTATGCTAGTGTATGAGAAAATGATTGGCTTTAATGATTTCATTTAACTGTGTTCTACAACCTTGATATGGTGGTTTATTAGTTCTAGGATATTTCTATCAATACTTTTAGACTTCCTACATAAATAGTCATGTCATCTGAGAATAAAGATAATTTACTTCTTCTGTCTTAATTAGTATACCTTTAATTCCTTTCTTGTCTTATTAGCTAGATAAGCTAAATATTAGCTAGATGTCTTATTAGCTAGACTTCCAGGATGATAATGAAAATGAGTGGCAAGAGGGGTATCTTTGCCTTGTTCCTGATCATAGTGTGAAACTTCTAGTTTCTCACCATTAAATGCCATGTTAGCTGTAGATTTTTTGGTAGATGTTCTTTATATCAACTTGAGGATGTGACCTTCTGTTCCTAGTTTACTGAGAGCTTTATGAGTGGGTATTGTGTTTTGTCCCATGTTTTTCCTGCTTCTATTGATATGTTTATGTGATTTTTCATTTTTATCCTGTTGATGTCATGGATTGCATTAATTGATTTTTGAATGTTGACTCGGTGTTGCATAAGTGGGATGAAACCTACTTAATCACAATACATAATTCTTTTTATACATTCTTGGATTTTACTTGCTAAGATTTTGCTGAGAATTTTACATCCATGTTAATAAGAGTTATTGATGTGTAGTTTTCTTGTAATGTCCTTTTTTTGGTATTAGGGCAGTGCTGTCTTCATAGAATGAGTTTGGAAGTATTCCCTTTGCTTCTGTTTTCTAGAAGGGGTTGTAGAGAATGGGCATAATTTCTTCCCTATTTGGTAGAATTCACCAGTGACCCCATCTGGGCCTTGTTCTTTCTCTTTTGAAAGCTATTAATTATTGATTCAATTTCCTTAATAGATATGGACATCGTTTGATTGTCTACTTCTTAATGTGAGTTTTGGCAGACTGTATCTTTCAAGGATGACCCATTTTACCTAGGCTTTCAAATTTGTGGGCATACGGTTGTTGATAATATTCCATTATTATTCCTTTAATATCCATGAGATCTGTAGTGATGTCCCCTTTATCATTTCTGTTATGAATACTTTTGATTGTTTCTCTCTTTTCTTATTTACACCGACTAGAGGCTTATTAATTTTATTGATCTTTTCAAAGAACCAACTTTTGGTCTCATTGATTTTCTCTATTTCTGTTTTCAATTTCATTGATTTCTGTTCTAATTTTTATTTCATCTACTTTGGATTTAATTTTATTTTCTTTTTCTAATTTTGTAAAGTGGAAGTTTAGTTTATTGACTTTAGTTCTGTCTCCTTTTCTTTAGTTTCCCTCTAAGCACTGTTTTCACTGAATCCCATAAATTTTGCTAAGTTGTATTTTCATTTTTATTTAGTTTAAAACATTTTTCCATTTTTCTTGAGATTTTTTCTTTGACTCATGTTGTTTAGAAGTGTTTTGTTTAATCTCTAAGTTTTTTTGAACTTTCCAGCTACCTTTATATTGAATGTTTGTTTTTAGTCCAAGATATAATCAGTCTGAATTCTTTTCTCCATTTCCCCCCCAATGTAACTTTGAATGGGGAACAGGGTGTTGTCATAAATTTTTCCAATGTCTTCTTCATTATCTTAAGTGATCCATGAGCACCTCATAGTTAACAAGCTTCAATCAACTTAGTTTCTTCTATTGCAAAGATTTTTACTTCTATTATGCTCAATATACCTTACTGATAATTCTGTACCTACCTCCTCTACAAGTCAGAAGCCTGGATATCTTCCCAGATTTTTAGTTTCCCAGCCTCACACATGTACCTGGAAATCAAGATTTATCAGTTATACATTTGAAGCACTTTTCTGTCCCTTTCTCTCAATTCCAATTTTCACTAAGTCCAAATTCTCTTCATCTCTTACTTGAGCTACTGGAACAGTTTCTTAATTCATCTTCCTTCCTTTAGCTCTATTTCTCCCATCTGTTTTGCACCACTTTGCCAAAGTAATTACATATACATGTAATTAATACAGCATTAATTATAACATTCTAACATTAGTATAATATTAGATATAGATAACAAATATGCATTCATTGTGTTTTGATTTGTTTAAAATTATTTTTATTTAAAATTTTTCTGTAGCTTAAAATTCTTCCTAATGCCTAAAGGTTAAAGTATAGATCCCTGCATAGAGCCTATTTAACTCTTCTAATTTGACTCTTGGCCCTTTATACTTGGGTTCTTGCCTTCATTCTGAGAAATTTGGTTACTGTCCTGTAAGAAAAGGGAAAACATACTTATAGCTGCTCCTCAGAGGTCACCTTCTTGTGAGATCCCTCTGGAGTATTTCTTACTCCCTCCTCCATTTCAACACTCTTCTTTTGTTTGTCCACAGTTCCTTTCCTTACTCTTTCAATGCCTCTCCCATTTTGTTTCAGACAACTGTTTACAGGTAGGTAGGCCCTCGCGTTGTGAGTGTATTAATATAAGGACTGTATTTTGTTCATTGTTACTTATTTATTTTCAGCCCAGAACCTTGCCTGTAGTGGGTGCTCAGCAAATGTTTGTTGAATGAAGTTGTATGTGGCCAAGCTTTGTAAGAATATGGTGAAGGGCTCATTGTGGCTTCATTAAACCTGAGCTATTCAGACCACCAAAGGAGCTTTTTTGAGGGAGAGTGGCACCAATTAGTGTAGACTGTTGCAAGTAGAATGGAAATAAGCTAGAGAGAAGCTCCAGTCTTATCTAGGGTCCCTGGGGGAACATATTTGATGCCTTTCAATGAATATGGTTTAAAACTTGATTCATATGAATTTTTATTGTATTTTTTAGGGATCTCCCCAGAGTTATAAATACTTAGATATTGTTAGATGATCCTTATTCCAAAAAAAGAATGCCAATTTTTATTTTAGTTGTTTGGAATTGTGGCCCCTCTTTATTTTAGTATTTTTTTGTGCTCTTTGATCTTTCAGTTAACTGGATCTCAAAGTATCAATGGAGTCTTTCCTTGGCAATGCCAACAACTCCTACTTTCTTCCTGAACCTCCTGTTCCCTCTGCTTTTTGTTTTCCCTCTGTTGTAGTACTTCAGTAGTGTTTCTGTAGTAGATCTGTGTAGTCTTACATCAACCTGTGAGCATGAGTTCCCAGAGGACAGTCACAGTGTCATTAGAGTAAATTTTTTCCTGCAGGACCAAGCAAAGTGAAATGGCATTATAAAGATGCTCAGTAAGTATTGGGTGACTATATAATTTAATATTGGTGATGGCCTAATAAAGACTGTGTTGGTGGACAAATAATGACCTCAAAAGCTATTCAGAGATATTCTCGTTTGGAAAGATTTGAGTAGGTGATACTGTTTAGACATTATATCATCTAAAGACTGAATTTCCTATGGCAACTAATGTGGGGTTAAGAGGACATTCTGTGCAGTTCAGCAATTTGAGGGAAGCCACAACTGGAAAGGGGAAAGAAATGAGTGCTTGGAGGGGCCAGGGGAACTGATAGGAAATCCTCAAAGGCAGCTGTCCACTTGTACTCCTGGAAAGAGTGGGGGAATGGAGGGAAGGGAAGCCTACTTTTGTAAATAACTCAACTTGCCAATACTCATTGAGCTAGCCACAGTGTCTGTGTGGGAAGAGTAATTTCTGATAAAAATAGGGAATTTTCCTTCTTTTTCTTTTCTTTTCTTCTTTCTTTTTTCTTTCTTTCTTTCTTTTTTTTTTAAGTTCAAGCACTTTAAAAGAAACTGTGGGGAGTTTTAATCATAGGGTGGTTTTTTCTTTTCTGAAAGAAGGAAAAGACATTTCAATTTTAAATTCAGGGGTTGAAATGATCGTGTCATTTCAGCTAGAGTAGAGCATGTCAACAAGTGGACATGTTTTCATTGTGGAAACTATGACTTGAAGATGTAACCTTTTAAATTAAAAAAAGCAAATGATTCTGTTGTTGGTTTTCTTTCCTCCACAGAAACACTTAGAACTTAGCTGCATTTAGAAATAAAAAGTAAAAATATCAAGCATTCACTACTGTGTTAGAAATAGAAATCTTATTATGTGGGCTGGGTTTCTTAATATGGTTTAGATATACTAAAAACAGAACAAAGTTTGTCCCTTTGGAGACAAACTTCCATTGGAGGTATTCTGAAAAATTGGCCTGCCGGTTTATTTAAATATTTATGTTTTAATTATGGGAGTTAGTAGATAAAAAGAGGTGTTGACTACTACTAAGGTTCTTGATTTCCAGTTCAATGCCTTTATTTATCACTAAAACATCCTTTACAGTTCATTGTACCTAATAAACATTTGATAAAGATGTGCTGAATGAATGAATTTTAAGATATTTAGAGTGTAATCTGCATTAATTACTTAATGATGGTATCAGCCACCAGTAAGCACTAATAATGATAATAAGGTTGCTAATTCATAATTGGATTAATATAGACATTAGAAGTATAAAAATAATAACTTACAGACTGATCTTTCTAAAACCAGCATTAGTCCATGGTTTAATTAAACTGTAGTTTGTGTAATATAACAATGTTCAGAACAGTGTCCTTTCTTTTCTTTCTTTCTTTCTTTCTTTTTTTTTTTTTTTAAGATTTTACTTATTTATTTGACAGAGAAAGAGAGAGAAAGAGCACAAGCAGGGGGAGTGGGAGAGGGAGAAGCAGGCTCTCCAATGAACGGGGAGCCTGACAGACTGACGTGGGACTTGATCCCCGGACCCTGGGATCATGACCCAGCTGAAGGCAGACTGAGCCATCCAGATGACCTGAACAGTGTCCTTTCATAGAGAAATCAGATTGATAGCCTGATTAACTGCACAAATATGAATAAACATTTAGAACTGTGAAGCTGAAGAGGTTATTAACTCTGAATAAGAAGTTTTGAATAAATAAACTTTTGGTCAGAGTAATTGGTTGCTCTCTTTATATAACTAATTAAAAGATACAGCTAAGTAGAAATTTATTTTTCTGACAAAAGAAATTTTCCAAAATGATTTTGCCACTTGCTTCATCATACCTTTAGGCAGATTCTTTTCTTTTGTAGCCAAGCCTTACATGTACATCATTGTTATTATTTTTCTTTAGATGGGAGGATATGTGTATGCACATAAAGTAACATATGTTGATTACAGCTTCCTTCTAGATGTGCAAATTATTTTTTCCCTATAATAGAATTTTCATTTACAAACCAAGATGCTTATTATTAGTAACAAGTTATTTATGCCTCAGAACCAATGGTTCTATCCTTGGAACATGATGGAAAACAACACAGATTTCAATGTTTTTTAACATAGACATTCCAAGAGAGTTAAAATTGATTTTTTTTCTTTTTTTCATAACGTATGTATTCAGGGAAGACTTTTTGTTTTTTGTTTTTGGGAAGAGGGGTGTTGGGTTGCTTTACTTAATGCCTGGTTTCAACTCAGAGTTGTTCCCTTCAGTGGAACAACATCTTCCCACTCAGGGGGCCAGAGGTCTGACCCCCTGGCTTCCAATTCCCATTGTGCCATTTTTTACCTGGCTTCAGTTTAGCAGCTCTGCTATTCAACCTTGCTAGGCCTCAGTTTCCTTACTTGTAAAATGGGCAAAGTAGTAGTAGGGCTGTGAGAGATTGAAAGAGATAGACTGAAGGCCCTTAAGGTGGTACCTAGGGTAAGAACATGGTAAGTGCTCACTGACGGTTGGTGATTATTACAGCTGGACTTTGTATTTCATCTCTTTTGTTTAGCCGTCCTTCTTATATTTTTCTACTTCTCAGATTAGCTCTTTCACTTAACTTTTTCCAATATATTTGTTTTTCCTCTCTTGATTAATTTATTTTATATAGCTGGACATATAGTATACCTTATAAAATAATGGGACTGGTTCCCAGGAGAAATTTTTGGAATAGAACTCAGTATTATTATACTTCCTACAGTATGTACAGAAATCACCTATTTAAGCTGAAAGCATTATACTTATATACTGTTACAGTGATTCCTCTTACAGTGATTCCTGTGCTCTTCTCTGTGTTACTGGGTATTCATTACCTCACTTTTGCAAATTTCATGTATACCCTTACACATGCCTGCTCCTTTGCTCCTGCAGAGTCTTCCTTCTCTCGTTACTAGCTCTCCATACGTTCCCTCTTTCCCTGTTTTATAATGCAGTTTCTCCTAATATTGCCTTCTCTTCCATATCCCAGATATGCTATGTTCAACCCAATGGGTTGGCAGGGGAGCAGCCAACATTTATTCAAGGATGGCAGCAGGAAGAGAAAGAATAGGCTGATACTTCTCACCCTTCTGCTTCCCCACAGCTTCCCGAAGTGATGGACTCAAGACTGTCTTATGCGCTGGTGACAGGAGAGGGACAGTGAAGGGACTGGGGAAATATTATTTTCTGGATACTTCTCAGTGCTCTTTGGATAACATCCAAGTTCCTCAACATGGTGCATGTGTTTTCTGAGGCTGGGGCCCTTATAGCCTCGTCAGCCTTAGCTTTTAAACTTTATATGCTGGCATAATTTTGAATTTCTGCCCTGGTGATGCTAAATGGCTCACAGTTGCTGCTGTGGATATATGTGCCTCTGCTCACACCCTTTTGTAATTTGGAATGTTCCTCTGCCCATCTTTACCTTGCTGATTGCAAGACTCCAACCCATCTTTCAAAGCTCAGGCCAGGGGCTGTCTCTGCTGGAAAGACTTCCAGGACAGCCTTTCCCTTCTTCTTACTGGACCCAATGCCCTCTTTCCCTTGGATGCCATTGCACATTGTGAATTGCTCTGTCATTATGTCCTTTCTTATTTTGGAATGATCTGTTTATGGGTCTATTTTCTATGCTGAATTAAATTCCAGGACAGCAAGAGCCAGATAGTATTCAGTTCTGTATCCACACCATGGAGCATGGTGTGTGGTGCAGTGTGTGCAAGCTGGAGTTATTTGTAGAACTCTTAAATTGACCTCACTGGGATCCGTGGGGATGGAGACAGTGATGAAGTAATTTTTACTTCCTTTCATGGGGCTTGGCTAATAATGGCCTCAGCATTGGAATTCCTTCCAGACAACTTAACCAGCCGGATAATCTAACCCTTCTCTGATTTGTGGTCTTATTCCAGAAGTGACTAAGTTTTCTAACTTGGAATTCCTATCTTTACATTATTTGTAGACTTTTCTCTTGTGTTGCAATATAGCTTGTTTGCCAACAGCATGTATTTCCCATTTAGTCATTTTTCTACAGATCATGTATTAAGATGATGGACTTTCTAAACACATGAGAAATGCCTATGAAATGCCTGAAACAAAATGGGCCATGTGGCAGATTTTCTCATAGGAGAAACCCGTAGGCACTTAATAGGATGCTTCTCAGTACAAAACAAACAAGCAATTACCTGAGTCGCTTCCTGTGGGAAACTCAACATCCTACCACCCATGGTGATGACTCCTGTGAGTTTTTTGGAGGGTTGCATCATTCTAAGGAAATTCATTCATACTTTTCTCAACAAATGCACATTTTATTTTCTTGGACAGAAAATAAACTATATGTCTTTGTTCAAGTCTACTTTCCTTTTCTACTTTGCCTCTTTTGTTTTTTAAAAATGAATATCGAATATGCAATTCTGGAAGGCAGTAGGAAAGACTGAATGGTGGTTGTCATTGGCTGGTAAGTGGGGAGCAAACTGGGTTCAGGAAACATCTGGAATGTTTGTGATGTTGTAGTTGCCTACATTTTCTTCTTCTGGATTTCAACATTTATCAGTGGACTTCTAGATATTAATTGAGGATATATTTAAATCACAGATGTTTGTTGTTATAAGTCTGGTACAAATCACATTTGATGAATCTGCTCTTGGTTTTTCTCTCTGGATTACAATGACTTCTTCCTTCCTTATATGAATCTAAAGTTTTCAAAAATACTATGAGAATGGAACTTTGGACTAAATCATATTTGGAAATTACTGAGAATAGATTTTATAAATTCATCAGGTGAAATAATAGGTATATTTAGCTTCAGTAGGTAAAAATCTACTGTGTGAAATGATAACTCACTACAATTTTTAGAGTGAGGAGAGTTCTGATTCTGCTTTTTTTTTTTCTTTTTAACTTAATATTAGGTGAAATACTAGTCATTTTATAGTTTGTATTCCCTGGAACTTCATACTTAGATCTTTGGCATTAGCTTCTTTGAGTAAGATTATCAATTCATCTTGAACTTTTTGGAGAAAATCATTTATTTGAATCTAAAATCCTCAAGTCCTAGTTTTCACTAAAAACTGTTGTATTTGTTATTTTAGCAAGTTTAACCTAAATAGGTACATGAAATTTGAAGTTTAAGAAGAAATTTTTAGCTTTGAAAAGTATATTTTAGTATACGGAGTAGAGACAAATTGTGAGGTATTATGCACTTTCTACCTGGAAATTACTATAAGATTTTGATAGGACCTCTTTAAAGTTTCATTTCATAAATAATAGTTTATCAAGTAGCTATTAGAAAACTATCATATTAATGCTAAGAAGAGAACACTTTCAGGTTTATTATTATTGATTATTAATTATTATTCTCTATTACATGGTTTTTTTTTTTTCTCATACTTTCTTGATGTTCAGTGGTGGAAATAAAGTGAGATCCTTTAACTAGGAGGTTAGATACCAGCAAAGACTCATCTTCAGCCCACTGCTCCTAGAGATTAAGAGGCAAAATTTTACTTGGAGAGCTGTGGTCCAATGGCGATGGGGTGTTCAGAAATTGCAACTTTGAACTTAAAGTTGGAGATTGTTGAATTGGCATTTCTGTCCAATGTGGCTGAGTATCCGAAAGCAGTTCCACATTTCTTTATCAGGAAGTCAGGCTGACTTGTGATGAAAGATGATGAAGACAAATCCTAAACAGGGCTTCCTGTTTGCTTAAACCTCCAACCCAAGAGAAAATCGTTTCCAGTTTCCCTGTACAATCATGGTAATATATTTTCTTTTCAGATTGTTAACAGACTGTTCAGCTTGTACATGGCATTTCAATCATGGTGAGAAAGGTGAAGCCTGAATGACTCCGAATTCTCATTAGGAATCTGAAATTGGATGACCTTTGAAATTAACCTCTGGTTCTCCTCCTCTTCTCTTTAGTAAACACATTATTCATTAATTCATATTAATTGATTTTCTGCTCCATGGACAGGTTTGAAATGGTTACTGTGATAGATATAAAAGAAGGAAATATAGCTTCTGTACTCAAAGTTCACAGTTCCTTAAAAACTTAGGAGAATACAGATGTCCATTTAAATTTAAAGATGGTGGCCACTCTGAAGTAATAATTAGCTTGCTCCCTTTTAAGATGAATGTTGTGCACAATGAGATTTTGAATTTTGTGAATAATTTTGGGGATATTAAAAAGTAGGAAAGAGAAGAAGGGAGCTGGGGAAGAGAACAAACTTTGTGGAAGGACTTAGAATTTTCTTAGAATTCTGGGACATCCAAACCATATTTGGGCAGGGGATTAAAAAAATAAGGAATTGATCTCAGCTTTACTTATGCAAGAAAACTTTGTTTTAAAGAGTTTGGCTAAAGATCACTAACTACTTTATGAACTGGTTTGACTGTAACTAATTTTTTCTAATATTTCTTATTTTTCTAATATTTCTTATTTCTAGTGACCAGTATTAAACATAAACCTTATGGCCAGTGTTAAAATTTTTTTTTAAAGGGAGAACAGAAAGATTTGACACTTGAGTAATTGATTTTTAGAAAGATGAAATTATGTTAAAATTGTAAGGTAAGTTCTATAAGTAATATAAGTAATTATAGTACCTTATGGTTAATTACACTAACTCATGCTAATAGCTAACATGTACTGAATATTTACTTCCCTGACCACCTTGCTAAATGCTGTATGTGCATTTAAATAGGAGTAAATAGGTGGGATAGATCTTAGGGAAGAAGAAATTGGGACAAAGGTGAAATAGTTTTTCTGTAATTGACCTCGGTGTCCATGCTTTAAATTTTTACTCGAGTCTTTGCTTCTAAAGAACATTTTGACCTCTTTCTTGTTTCCAAAGTTTTATCTGCATTCATTTCTTTTTTTCTTTTTCATTCCTTTTGTCTAATTTTTTCTCTTGACTTCTGTTGTACTCGAAATCAAATGCATGGATGATAGATTGCATTTTTTTTTTACTTTTATAGTGTGATATAGATATGATTAGAAGTCAAAGTACATATCAACTGAGCACTGACATAATTCTTACTCATAAAAGGGGCAGAAAGGATATGAAAGAATAAGAGATTTATCACTTAACACATCTGTCTGTACATACGTGTGCACACACAATTGTTTTTCCTGGGAAATAAATGATAGAGATTCTGCCCATAAAACATGCACACCATGTTTGGTCACACTGTAAAGCCCAACAAATTCCTCCTACCTCTAGTTAACTGTCTACTAGAACACAGGGGCTTCATATTCTTTCCATCTGCTTGCATCAATCCCTGACATCTACCATGGCAGAAGTCTGAATTCTTAGCCTGCTAAAATGTATAGATAGTCTTCTAGAAAATTCTCTTTAAATATGACACTCACCATCTTTAAAATCTGGAGTACTGGCGATGATCAGGATAAAGGCCAGGCTGCCACTGGGGAGAGAATATGCCAAGGAACAATTTTACTGGGAAATTATGCTTTGAGTGACTATACAGGTAATTTAAAGATGGATTGCCTGGATCAGACAAAACCAAAATAATCTCAAATTGTTCTGTTATTCTTCTTGATGCTTCCAAACCTTGTTATTTCAATGATTACATAACAGTTTGGCATCCATGAAGTCTCTGACAATGTTCAGAATCTCAAATTGTAAAAGTGTTTTTACATCATGTCTGACCCTTGTTAGTTAGTCATTAATGAGTTTGCCCAGTATGAAATTCTGAGTCTAATGATTTCCTTTCTGGCCATCTAAATAATAACCTTAAGAGTCTAAAAAATGCATAGGAATGTATTTTAATTGAATAATAAGCAATATGTAATACCATATGTTCGTAAGAAATGATGAAGCAGAAGTGGGGTTTTTTTGACCTATGTTCTGTTGTCTTCCCTAGGCAGTTTGAGTCAAGGGGAATGGGTGGGGCCCATGGGCAGGGTTACAAGCCACCATGGTTATGTTAAATAAATATAGCTAAGCTTTTACCTATTTTTTATATATTCAGGTCCACATATGCAGCTTTATTGAAAAAAAATCCTGCAGCTAAAATGGTTTAAAAATTCACTATAGTCCATTAATATTTGATACCATGAAAAATGTCCACTTTATATAACCTGGAAACAAAGAGCTGATTATAAAATTAGAAGATGAAAGCAGTTCTGTTTAAAAAAAAAGGGGGGGGGGAGGGGGAAAACAAAGCAGCACAAAGGAAAACCAAAAAACCCAAAAGGCTGAATATATTTATAAGATTCTTTTGTGTAATCTAAAAACTGAAAAACAAAAAATAGACACAAAAATGTAAATAACATGTTTATACTGCTTCATTTGTCCAAGTTATTAAGGATTACAGGAAGAGAATGTGCTATTGCTTAAGATGATGAGAAATTTATATTAAAAAATAAATATTGCATGTAGCAGGAAGGGGAAATTGCCTTATTAATTACCTGGTTATCTTATCAGGCTTCATGCACAGTGCTCAGAGTTGCTGGGGCAGCAGTTATGCAAGCTGAGCGATTCGCAACATTTGTGTTCACTCTGCCTTTAGGTTTCAGAAAATGAGCTTCTGCTGAGTGCATTCAGAGCCATTGAGCCTGAGAGGGCACTTTTCAGAGCAGAGATCCAAGGAAGAGCCACATGTGCTCTATCTGTGCTTTCAGTCAGTGCAGTGGGTCCTGCTTCCATCCTCTGGGTTAGCACAGTGTCAGACTCGACACCCCTTCCTTAGAGCAAGCCCTCAAATCCAGAGTAACCGAAGGAGAACAGGGGAGAAATGAAACCAGTTGCAGCTATTTTCCTCAAAGGTAGTTTTGAATGGTGCTAGCTCTGTGATCAAGGGCCTTTTCTTCAGTCCATGAAGTTACACCGAAGTTTCTTCAGTCCATGTTTACCTCTCAGGGGGTAGATTTTATTCTCTTTATCTTTTGTAGAAATAAGCATGTAGAGGGACACCTGGGTGGCTCAGTCGGTTAAGCATCTGCCTTCTGCTAAGGTCATGACCTTCTGCTAAGGTCATGACCCCAGGATCTTGGGACCGAGTTCCGAGTTGGGCTATTTGCTCAGCAGGGAGCCTGCTTCTGTCTTTGCCTGCCTCTCCCATTGCTTGTGCTTGTGCTCTTTCTCTGACAAATAAATAAATAAATAAATAATAAAATCTTTTTAAAAAAAGAAAAAAGCATGTAGAAATTTTGTAATTCTAGTAAAAGGTCCACGTAGCCTATATTTAAAAGAAATTGCAAAAAATGCTAAAATGCGACTGGTATATGTAATTTGAAATATTTATGCTTCTCTGGACTTCAAGAAAATAAATCATTGTGTAGAGAATGTTTATTTTCCTAACGTGACGGCAGGTTTGAAGTTTAATTCCATTATTCTTTTTCTTCAAATCCCTGTGTTGAAGACCTAGTTTCTATTTCTTTATTTTCCGAAGCTATGATATTTGTGGATTTAATTTATATAACTTCCGAATGGAATGGTGCAATTGGTAGCCCAAATTAATATAATTAATTACAATAATTTTTGAATATCATAAATCTTCTGATCTTAAAGGATGAAGCTTTAGAGTATCTGGCTGATGGCTAGCAAGGAAAATAACCTATATATCACAATAAAATGATAAACATGTTAATAAAAATGGCAATAATACTGTAATAATAATAATTCTATAAATTTTATATTCTTTGAAAAGAAATTATAGGGGGGAATACTATGTTTCTTTCTCTGTGCCCTCATGGGAGTGTCACAAAAACATTATGTATGAAATGTGATGTTGACACAGCCTGCTTGTGCCAATATTTCAACACAAATGACAATCACGACCAAATTTTCCACACAGGCGTTATTCGGGATCACCTGCCTTCCTTTAGGTGTTTATGTTTTAGAAAACTGACATAATGGGGCGCCTGGGTGGCTCAGTGGGTTAAGCCGCTGCCTTCGGCTCAGGTCATGATCCCAGGGTCCTGGGATGGAGCCCCGCATCGGGTTCTCTGCTCAGCAGGGAGCCTGCTTCCTCCTCTCTCTGCCTGCCTCTCTGCCTACTTGTGATCTCTGTCTGTCAAATAAGTAAATAAAATCTTTAAAAAAAAAAAAGAAAACTGACATAAAATTGATAGAAAACAATCCTGGGAAGGAGGATTTGTGATCCATTTCACAAAACGCCCACTTAGATGAACTGTTTCCAGTGGATGGCTCCTTCACGTTGCCGCCAATGAAGTGGGAGTGGCCACCCGCTGGCAGTCCAATGTGGTACATCTTATATAACATTTTCTGTGACTTCACATGCACTACCTCATTTCAGTGACATGCGTGTGATAGAGGGGGCCGAAACGACACATTGGAACACAGATGAGTAAAATGAGATCTAAGCAGGTGAGACCGTTTGACCCAGCTCAACCCTTCTAAGAGTGATGTCGACCTGAGAGGAGGACCAGGAGATCCGATTCGAGTCCAGCACGCTGCCACTCCTGGCTTCCCTTTGTCCAGCTCCCTCTGCTGTCACCTGCAGCCCCAGGCCAGCACGGCATCCTTCTCCACTGGTCTCAAGTTCAGTGGGAGGTAATGGGAACTTCCCTTCATAAACCAAGAGTCCATTCTTTCCTGAGCAGCTCCTTCTTCTGACAGGGAAGCTGAGATCCAGGTGCAAAAGCAGAACTGGGCTTCAGGCCTTGCGTTCTTTCTGCCCCACCACATTAGTTGACATCACTAACACGGATGGTGTCTGGGTGGCTCAGTCCGTTAGTTAAGTGTCTGCCTTCTGCTCAGGTCATGATCCCACACTCCCAGGATCGAACCCCGTGTTGATGTTTCTCCCTCTCCCTGCTGGCTACCTCTGCCTATTTTTCCAATAATTAAAAACAAACAAACAAACAAACAAACATACAAACAAATAAAATAAAACAAAACCACAACTGATGCAGCTACATCTACCCACAAACGAGGGGGCAACGAGTAGTGATGGCTTTTTATTTAGAAAAGTCCTTGTGCCCTTTGCATGAAGAGGCCAGCCCTCTGTTCCCCTCCCCTGATGGTGGTGGTAGGGGAAGGTCCGAGCAGCGAGAGAGCTGGCAACGGGTTGCTGGAGCCAGACCTGCCAGTCGGAATGTCATGTGGGCTAAGGTGACAGAGTATTTCTAACAGGAGGGTGTGCCATGATGGCTATGATGTAAAGGGCTGTGAGGCCCTTTTGTTGAATTTTGTTGAATTTCAGCTCCAGAGCCCTGCTGGATGGATCCTCCCATGATTATCTTTCAGCAAGTGGTGTCTGCAGGGAAAAGAATTGAAGGGGAGGGGGTCAGCAGCTCCCATCTGAATCTGCATTGGAAAAAGGGAAAGAACAGCTATGAAAGGTTAGAGGGAATTCTAGATTTCAATGGGAACAAGAACACTGATGTTGAGCATAGGGCATAAGCCACACAGATCTGTAGGGACCCTGGGAAGGGCAACAGCCTGCCCATTTGATGTGAATCTGCCAACTTGATGGAAATCTCAAAGGTTATGCTGACTTCAGTCAACTTCTTGCTTACACAAAAAAGTGAAAAGTCATTACAATTACTCTTGAGAAACCTGAGAAGAGGCCATGACCGGTGAAGCATCCCCAGAAGGTTATTAGATTTATTTAGCTGTGGAAACTAAGAAACTAAACATCTATTGGGTCAACCATCCTTTATTTCTTTCACCTTCCCTCCCTTTTAGCAGTAAAGGAATCTAAGTCCAGATCATTGTCCAATATACCCAAGGCCAGCTGGCCTGTGAGTAGGCACAGATGTAGGACTAAAAGTGACTGTGAATTCAGAATGGGCCACCCAGGTTCTGGCCCCTACTCCATTTCCATAGTTTCCTTACCTTCTTGAGCCGCAGTTCCCTCTCTGGTAAAATGGGGAAAGCAAAATCATATCTCACGGGGTATTTGGGGGACCAGATAACTTAATGTAGGATTTGAGAACTGTCAAGGAATGTTAAAACATTTTCTTGGTTTATTTAGGAGGTTATTTATGGTGTCAACAATTATATGGAAGGGATTATTTTGGCTTTTCTAAAGTCTGAAAACAGTAGCAATGGTATAATTGAAGAGACGTCACTGTTCCTCAAGTGTGTGCAGGTGCTGACTGAGGCTAGGCAACAGGCAGTGTAGTTTATAGAGTGTCTTCTGGGATTGTGATCTTTTGTGTTCTTGGTAGGCCTTCTAGATGATAGTATTTTACTCTTTCTTGCCTCATTTTTTTTTTTTTTTTTTTTTTTTTTGCCCCTGAAAGAATTAGAATGAAATAGAAAAATCCTCATTTTTCCTGAAGGAAGTTAAGGATATTTCTTTGTAAATAAAGAAGTTTAAACACAGTATCCATAGCAGCTTGAGGTAAACTCCTATTATGTTTAATTATGCCTTTTGAAGGTCAGGATCGAGAGGAACTATTGGTAGAGTGAGTCGTGAGGAATAGTAGGGGCACTGCATGCTCCTAGGCCGGAAGGGCCGTTATGGACACTTACTGCCTAAATTCCCCTCGCCTCGCGTCATGGCTGAACGGTACCTGTAGGAGAAAGTCCTAGGGGTGGCAGGGAAGGAGAAAGAGATTAGGGAATATGAGTTGATATGGTATCATTCTTAGAAGAAAAACAATATTCAGCTTCACTTTCATCTTCCTGAAGCACTTCTGTATTTGGTGGGAAAAAAATTAGAATGTTAAAGACATTTAGAATGATCAATCTTCGAATTTATCTCCACTTAGATAATCGGAAGGCAATACTGTCCTAAAACTTCTGATCTTTTCAAACTCGAGTATTTTCATAGAAGGAAAGGGTCTTCTGTGAGAAAGAGACTCCTCAGACATGTTTGCCTCTAGGGCCTGGAAAGAAAGGAGTCTTTTTTACACTCTGAAGCAGAGCTCCTCTGCCTCCCTTCTGTTCAGCCTGTTGTAGGGAAGGATCTACCCCTTTAATCACAGAGGCAAGAAAATACCAAAGCAGATGACTTTGGCAGGTTTGCTAGAGGCTGGCGGCAGGTTGGCCAGGCTAACAATCAGTGGCTTCCAGAGTTCAGCGTGACAGGAAGCTGGGGGCTGCCACTCAGTCTGGTCATTAGTTAGGAACTACTGAGACTGATGATTAGTCCTTACAGCACTGGAGAATGTACGCATATCTGGCTCAGGGGACAGAGAGGTCCCACAACATCCCAGACATTCGGTCGTCAGCCCTTTCATTCCCCCATCACTCAGGAAGTCAGAGGGAAAATGAAAACAAATTAAAAAACTTAAAAAAAAAAAAAAAGCACTCACGTTGTTTCTTTCATTTTCCATTTCCTTTTACAACATGGTTTTTCAACATTCTAATGAAATGCTAAGTCACAGATATACGAACATCAAGAAGTGTAATGGCACATTCCACACAAAACTTAGCCTCCTCTGAGTATGAGAAAACTGGGAAATAAATGGCGTTCTGATTCACCTTTCTCAATAAAATGAATGCTATTTTTTAAATGTCAATGAATTTGTGAACTTCTCTGAAAGGCGAAGAACAGTGCTGACCCTCAGCATTATCTTGAGATGATAGAAAGGCTGGCGGGAGAGCCAGAGACCGTGGGGACTAGGGAAGTCACAACAGCACAGCAACACAGAAATAGGGGTTGGACACTGGCCTCCTGCAGTGGCGGCCACTTCCTTCTTATGTCTGCTTAGCTGTACTCGGCAGACACACAATAATCACCCCAGCGGGTCTGGGGATCAAATGACGGCACTGCTGAAGGATTAAGAGCAATTCTATCCTCTTGGCTTGGACTTTGGAATTTTCATTAAAATGACCTTGGGTGTGGTGAGAAAGGAATTCAAGCAACAGGGATCAAATCTTAAACATCTTACCTGGGAAAACAACCAAAGGGCCCCTTTTAGAAAGAGCCTTCTTTCTGGGCCTCAAGCAGAGCTGTCACACTTGTTTTTCTAAGTGTTTCTCACATGGGATTAGCCTCCAGATATGTGAAAAGTGAGGAGTTGAAGGGTCTTAGGTAGGCCGAATGAGTGGAAAAGATAAGCTAGTGCAGACCAGACCTCTTCTATTTTCCAGGCTCTGCAATGGTTGACTTATCTGGAGACTGACCTCCTGCTTCCTCTCCCAATCCCTTTGCCCTCAGCGGAAGAGCTGGTGCTCCATCCATTCTTCGTGACTGGTTATTGTGAAGAGTTCTATTTACGTGCGACTATGTTGGTCTTGCAGAAGCAGGAGCTTGCAGGCTAGCAGATGTGGACAGATCGGTTGTAGGCCTGGAGACTTAGAATGGTAACGGGGAGAAAAGCAGAGGCCTCAGGGATTTAATGATTCCCTAAATGGGAGGACTGGGGACAAAATAATCTGGTGATGACTAACACAAGTCTGTGAAAAGAATGGATTTCTCAGAGTGGTTGGTTATATGTCTTTGGGCTTATGGGGTGGGCTAACTTGAGGGAGGCTAAGTCACAGCAAACCCCTCTTACAGGGTCACTAATGAAATCAAGAGACTCAGACTAGGAAGTGGAACAGTGTTAGGCCATAGGGTTGGACAGATTTGCAAGGAAGGTTTGTTGATCTTTGTCTATGTGATGGAGGTTAGTCGGAAGAAAGGCAGACAGGGGCAGGGGGCCCCATCCTAGGAGGAAATGACCCTCAGAGGGAGAAAGAACCCATCCTCTATTTCACACCACCCTACGAGGAGCCCTGACCCTTGCCCACATGATAGGTAGATGAGTGTGTGGACAAAAACCTGACTGGGTGAGAGCTGCAGGGACGGGTGAGAGCTGCAGGGACGGTTAGGCAGATTAAAACAGCTTGCCATCATTCTCATAGAAACCCCTAGACTTAGAAACTTCCATGGCCACCCTCTCGGGTCCCCTCCCTTTTCAGGAGTTCTGTATTATCACCCAATAAACCTTGCTTTGCTGCCCACCACTCTTCGTCTGGTCTACCTCTTCATTCTTTGAAGCAATGAAGGAAGAGCTTTGGGCACTAAAGGAAAAGAAATCCTGAAACACACAGGTACTGTGTTAGTCACTTTGGGCAGCCATGACATACTACCAGAAACCAAGCGGCTTGAACAGTAAAAATTCATTTTCTTTATAGTTCTAGAGGCCAGAAGTTTAAGATCAAATTTCCATTCACTTTGGTTTTGGTGAGCGCTCTCCTCTTGGGTCAGAATAGTTGCTTTCTCACTATGTCCTCATATAGACTTCCCTTGGCACGTGTGCATGGAGAGCAAGGAAGAGAGAGATTTCTCTCTTTCTCTTCTTATAAAGCCACTAATCCTATCAAATCTGGGTCACACCCTTATGACCTTAACCTTAACTACCTCCTATAGGTCCTATTTCAAATATAGTCACACTGGAAGTTAGGGCAACAAGTGGTTTCGGTGAGAGGATACCTAGGGATACCCCTATCAAGGTAGATCTGAACATCTACCATGTCTAGAATCAGTCATGCTCAGCTCTTAAACCAGTGGGGCCCACCTTCATCATGTGAAAAGTCTTCCATTCCCATCAAGGGCGGGGATGATGAGGAGGCAGGATCTGGGCCTATCTTGGTAATCTGGGTGCAAGCAATTAAATTTGGCCTTTGAGATTCATGAATAATTACAAGCTATAGGTTCCTATTCTAACCAGTGCCACCACCATCATCATCATTATCACGGTAGCCACCTATAAGATAAAGTCTGTGCTAGATAAAGATATATATTGTTTGTAATCTTTTCTGATTTAGCTGACAAGGAAGTGAATATCCCTTCAATAATTGAAGCTGTAAAATAATCCAACTAAGTTTTTGGGGGCCAGATTTTTAGCTATGTGATCACAGAGCTAGGGAGACCATTCTGTAGAGTGTGAGTGAAGAAAGTAAATTAGAGAGACAGATTGAGAAGATGGCCAGAGAGTTATGAGAGCTTCTTGAAACCCCAATTTTATTTATAGGTTTTATGAGACACCACATATGAGACATCACTTTCCTTATAATAACATTTCCTTAAGTTACATAGATTTATGACACTTGCACAAAGGAGACTGAATTAATATGCATTAAGTCAACTGTTTTTGTAAAGACAAAGCTACAAAGAAAGAAAAAGTGATTGTAGAAAGTGTTACTAATAAGAGAATGTAGAAAAAATCGTTCATCATTCCATTCTTGCCTAGAGCAGAGCTTCTAAACCTGTTTTGGGATGAGATATTGTTATTACTAATTACAAACCAAATTAGAAAGACCATATATCCCCCTAAATGTCTCTGACTGGGAATGTTGAATGGATACGTGTATTTGTGTTATAACATATATTATACTATATACTATACTGTACTATACTATGCTGTTATATTATACTATATTCTTTTACTAATACCCTATTTATAATAGACCTCCTTGTTTTTCTGAAACTTGTGAATGTCTATACCTCTCTTTCTTCTCCATTTTTGCAAGTTTAGAAGAGGAAAGATTTTCTCTTTTTTGTGTTCTATTTCACACTGTATTTATGTAGTAATAGAAAATTAAAGCTTGATGAGATCACTATATTAATTTTCCATTCTAAGGGAAGGAATTCAATATTTCTATTAAGAAGAGAGTCAGTAGCTACATGAATCTGTCCTTAGAAAATCTGGGAGAATTTGCATTTAACACTATTACAAGTGAATTTAACAAGGTCGTTGGATATAATATCAATATGTAAAAATCAACTATATTCCTATATACCAGCCAAAAACCAAACAGTAAATAAAATTCTAAAAGGTATGTGTAGAAAAGAGTTAACATAGAAGACCTAAGATGCTTTTCTCTAAAATGGCCTACTTGCAATGTTGGCCTTTAGCTGTTATCTGGGAATTTGGATTTCAGGAGTGTTCCAGTGACCTAACTGATAAGAAATGTTCACTGTGCCTAAACTGTGCAAACGGTGTGGTTTATTCCAAACATCTGCTTTCCTTCTGAGAGTCTAGAATTTTAATACATTGAACACTGAGTATCTAATGAGCATTCCTAGGAAACAACATTTTGCATTATTGTCAAACTTATTGCTAGGAAAAAATATAATAAAAGATATGTAATATCTCTACATTGAAAACTTAAAAATATTATTGAAAACAATCAAAGAAGACCGAAATAAATGACATGTCCATAGGTTAGAAGATTCAATACTATTAATACTTTAATTCTTCTCAAATTAATCTATAAAACCAATGTACTATCAAAAAAAATACCAGTAAGTTTTTTTTATGAAGTTAAATTTCTAAGTTAATTCTAAAATTCACGTGAAAAGACAGAATCCTCAGAATAGCTAGGGTAAACTTGAAATGGAATAAAGCTATAATATTTATATCATCTGATGTGAAGATTTATTATAAGGATATAAAAAGTAATTGAGAGAGTATGATATTGGTATGAGAATAGACAAACTGATCATTGGAGTGGAAACAGACCTACATACATATATGGCCAAATAGGTCTATGACAAATGCAACACTGGAAAATAGTGGAGAAAAGATGATCTTTTCCATAAAAGGTACTGCAGTGATTGGCTATCTATGTGACCAAAAATACATTGCATACTACATACATATATATGAAAATCAATTCCAGATAGATTGTAGATATAAATGTAAGAGATAAAGTAATAACACATTTAGAGGAAAACATAGGTGAATATCTTTCTGACTGTGGAGTACATAAAACAGTTGGAACAGGCGTCAAATACCATAACCCAGAAGAAAATGGTGCCGCACTAGAGCTTAATAAAAGTAAGAACTGCTTATTCAAAGACATGATTAGAGACTGAAAAAGGGCTTGTAGTATGTGGATATAACAAACGACTTATATTCATAAAACAGAAGGAAATGTCATAAATTAGCAAGAAAAAGACAACAACCCAGTAAGAGAGTGGACAAAAGCTTTACAAAAGAGAATATGTAAACATGCATTAAACGAACGAAAAGGTGTGTAAGTATAGAGAAATGCTGAGAAATGCTAAAACCATAAGTGGTATCACCAAGGTGGCTAAACGAAAATGATGGAAAATACCAAGTGTTGATGACAGGATTGGATCTCTCATATTCTGTAAATTGAAGAATGAATTTGGTACACACTGCTCACAGTATCTATTAAAGGTGAGCATATGCATGTCTCCTGATGTGGTAATTCTCCCCCTCGGAGTATATCCAGAAAATATGCATTCCTACCATCACCAAGGATACATGCTAGAATAACATTGTGCTCTATTCATAAAGGCAAAGTTTAGAAGATAACCAATGTCTATCAATAAAGGAATGGATAAATAACTTTTACTGTTATTCAACTAATGGGTTGCTACATAACAGTAATAACGGATGGTTTACATGATATGCAGCAGTAAAGATGAGTCTCACACTGAATGTTTCACATGAAAACATGAATTAATTTAATTTAATTAATTAAATTTAATTTAAGTATGAATTCAAACTTAACATACCTAGCATGATGGTGACTTTTATAAAGTAGAAATGTAGGTAAAAACCAGTCTGTGGTGTTAGAAGTCAGGATAGTGGTACTTTGGGGATGCATAGGCACTGGAAAGGGAGCATAGGGGAGATTTTGTGATGGAGGCACTTGTATGGTTGTTTTTAATTTGTGAAAATGCTGCAAGTTGTTCACATATGATATATGAACTTTTCCTCCTATATGTTTTTTCTTCAATGAAAAGTTAAAAAACAGGCTTATGGCTCCTTCTTTTGTTTATCACTAATGTATTCATTCATTCTTCATTAACATAATTCTTTCCACATGTAAGACATGGTACTAGTTGATAGAAATCAACCAAATAAATACATGTGGTCCCTGACATAATGGAGTTTTTAATTCCTTGTCACTGAAGTATACTTACATAGAAATCATTACAAACTGCCAGGAGGTGTGTTACAAGGGCTTTAGGAGTATTGAAAATGGAGTAACTGTGCAGGGGTGGGAGCCTGGAGGGAGCACTTCATGAAGGATACAATGTTTAAGAAGAGCTTTCAGAGATGAGAATTTCTTATAACCCAGTACCTTTTCTGCTTTGTCCTTTGATTCATGAATGAATAGCAGAGGCTGCACATTAAGATCATCTGGGCAACTTTACAAAAATCCGTGATAGAAATCCATCCCCAGGAATTCTGATTTTAATTGGTCTGGAGTTGCAATCTGGACATCAATATTTCAGTTTTCAAGTGATTTTAATGTGCAACCAAGGCAGAGAATTTCTGATATAGGCAGACCATGTGAGAAAGATATTCCTGAAGAAAAGTGAGGAATGAGACACAGTGGCAGGAAATTAAATGACTCAGCAAGACTGTATCACTGTTCACGTAGGGAGGTAAGAAGAGATGGTTGAAAGGGCCCAAATAAAGGACTTAGAAATTAGTCTATGGAAGCTGGGTATTCTTCCATAAACATGGGGGACACACTGGAGTTTTGTAAACTGATGACTGAAATTATCAGATTTGCAAAGAGCTCTTTGGAAAGATCACACTGGTTGCAGTCTGGAGAATGAACTGGAGGGACAAGACAGCTGGCAAGAACATCAGATTTTAATTAGTCTTCCTAACACCATTTTGCAAGTCTTTGCATCCTTATATTTGTCCTTACTTATGAGTCCATTTTCTTTTCCTTTTGTGATTTTGAACACTTATTTCCGTCAGCTTGGAATGCTTCCAGTGTGCCCTTTTATATAGAAAACTACCATTTGTCTTCTAATCACAATTTAAACATTCCCTTCTTTGGGAAACTTTTCTTACCCCCTCCAAGAAAATCACACAAAACATAGAAATAAGACAAAGAGGGGTGACATCCACCAATGGCATTGTTTAGTTTTTCACCAAACAATGATTTGATTTTCAAAGACAATACACTTGTGTCAATTTTGTTATTGTTTGACTAAAGCTTGGGCACTGTGAAATTTACATATTAACTTATATATTTCTGTGTATAGCTCCTTCTCAATTTGTGACAGGATCACATCCAGATAAAGCCATTGTAAGTTGACAATAGAGTAAATAAAAAATGCATTTAATATAGCTAACCTACCAAACATCCTAGCTTAGCCTATCCTGCTTTAAATGTGCTCAGACCACTGACATTAGCCTATAGTTGGCTAGAATCATCTAACGAAAGCCTATAATAAGGTGTTGAAAGTCTCACGTAATTTATTGAATACTCTACTACAATTTATAAAACCAGAACTGTTGTAGGGGTACAGAAAGGTTGTAAGTGCATCACTTGTTCACTCTCAAATGATGGCGTGGCTGACTGGGAGTTGTGGCTCCCTGCCGCTGCCCAATATCACCACAGAGTTTCTGTTGCCAGCCTGGGAAAGGATCAAAATCCAAAATTTGAAGTATGATTTCTACTGAATGTATATCATTTTCATACCATTGTAAAGTTAAAAAATCATAAAGTTGAACCGTCAAAGTTGGAGGTGTTTGTAATAGCAATGATAACCCAAAGATTATGGTTTTCTTGCCCTCTAGGACATTAACCAGTTTTGTACCCAACTAACAATCTTCTTCTACATTTTTCTTTTTCTTTCCTTTTCCCACTTCTCTTCTTTTCTTTTTTTGTTTTCTTTTCTTCTTTTCTTTTTCTTTCTTTCCTTTTTTCTTCCTTCCCTCCATCCATCCTTCCTCCGTGGCTTGCTACCTTACTACCTTCCTTTCTTTCTCCCTCCCTGCCTCCCTCCTTCCTTCCTTTCTTCCTTCTTTTTCAGTACAGTTCCCATACAGTGTCATGTTATTTTCAGGTGTATAATATAGTGATCCAACGATTCTGTACATTACTCAGTGCTCACCATGATAAGTGTCCTCTTAATTCCCTTCACCTATTTTCACCCATCCCTCTCACCCACCTCCTGTCTGTAACCATCATTTTGTTCTCTATAGTTAAGAGTCTGTTTTCTGGTTTGTCTTTTTTTTTTTTTTTTTTTTTCCTTTGTTCATTGATTTTGTTTCTTAAGTTCCACAAATGAATGAAATTGTCTGGTATTTGTCTCTCTCTAGCTGCCTTATTTCACTTATCATTATACTTTTTAGGTCCATCCATGTTGCAAGTGGCAAGATTTCATTCTTTTTTATGGCTGGGTAGTAGTCCATTATATATATGTATACACACACACACACACACCAAGCCTTCTTAATCCATTCATTTATCAGAGCACATTTAAACTACTTTTATAATTTGGCTACTGTAAATAATGTTGCAATAAACATAGGGGTACATATTTCTTTTCAAATTAGTGTTTGAATTAGTTATTCTTTGGGTAAATATCCAGTAGTGGAAACTCTGGGTTGTACGGTAATTCCATTTTTTATTTTTTGAGGAGTCTCCACACTATCTTTTATAGCGGCTGTACCAGTTTGCATTCCCACCAACAGTGCACAAGTGTTTCTTTAATTCCACATCCTTTCCAATAGTCACTGTTTCTTGTGATTCTGGTTTTAGCCATCTGACAGGTCTAAATTTCTTTTACAAAATGTTTGTGAACACTTAATTCTTTAAATGCTCTTTGATCCAGCTTTTCTTCTTACTGGTCCCCTCACTTACTGGTCCCCCTTGATACCTATTTATTCTATCACTATATGAGAATCCTGTTTTCAGCTTTTTGAAAACTTTACTTTGATTGTCTCTAAGATTGAGTTAGATATTGCAACCTGCTCAGTGTTTAATCTCATCATAGCCTGGACTCTGCTTCCAGTTACCAGATTTATTCTGACCATTCCTAGCCCTCTGGATCTGCCTTCACATTTCAAAATGTAATGTAGAATCACATATATTTTTAAGTTTTAATCTTTAAAGAACTTTTAAACATCTGCTTTTTTTTGAAGTCTAGGCCATTCCTTGAATATGTCTTAGGTTTGTTTTTTCTTGACTTTCATGAACTCTAAAGGTGACAAGTTTCCACTTTAACTTTGCCTAAAATTTTCCACTGTTAATTAGAGTTTTGTCTAGAATAACTATTGTTCTAGTTGATGTTTAACTCTATAAATTTAACATAAGAACAGATTTGTAAAATTCTTGCTAATTGACAAATGAGTTGTTAGATTCTCTGCTGATCAAATCTTGTGACTATGGATGATTAATCTTGATAATACACAAAGTTTTCAGTTAAAAAAGTCACAAGGCCTTCTTAAAAGAGGGACATGAAGGAAGAAAAATGTATCAACCATAGTTCTGTTATTCAAAGAAAACCATTGGTTGAAACTTAAATGTTATTTTAGTTATTATTTCTATGCTAAATTAAAAAAAGTTGTAATCATATTACAAATACAATTTTATATTGTATATATTTTTTACGTAACTGTGGGCCAGCATTACTATCTGGGAGCTTGTTAGAAATACAAAATCTGGAGCCCCATTTGAAATTTAACCAAACAGATATCTGCATCTTAGGAAGATCTTTGGTCATTCTTACACATGTGATATTTTGAAAAGTACTGCTCTAGACAATTGTCATTGTGATAGATATTGCTGCCTTCAGAAATACACATTGTGTGTATGGATATCACTGACCCTTCTGGGAAAGCAGCAATTGTGATGGAAGGAAGGTCCAAAGAGTTTAAAAGGTTAGCATATTTTACTATGGAATCATATATGATCTTCAAGGAAACAAAAACGTCAGTTGGTAGGTTACTCCTTAGCAGGATATACTTCTGGCTTTGGAAATGTTTCCATTTCCAAAAAGGTGGGGTTTTGTTTTTGTTTTTGTTTTTGTTTTCCCTTTTCTTTCTCCTGGCTTCATTACCTGCAGTGTTAAGTTTTCAAATCCTGCTCCCAAATAGTTGACAATGGTATGTAAAAAGATTTTTTCACCTGCAATTGTCAGCCAAAAGGAAGATGGTAAGACTTCCTCCCATTACTAGAATTGACTATGTATTGCACTTGCGCTCACATATGAAAATATGCCCACACAGGCACACACACGGAATAGAATTCAGGCTTTGTTATACCTCGAGGAAAAGAGTCACAGCACCAGCATAAACAGGATTAAATAATGTTGTGGATTTCCAAATGAGATTTAGCTAGCCCCAGTGTTAATGATTTTATCTTCCTTTTTTTCTCATTCTCGGGAAGATTTCTAATAAAATAAATATTACAGCTTTAGTTATAGTAGCAATCTCATCTCCTGCAATGTTGATTATATTGGGTTGGTTTCTTCCCCTGTTTTATAGAGGGCAGATGGGAAAACTTTCACTTCCTTGGATCATCTTTTATTTAGATTTATTTATGATGCAGAAGCTTTATTTTTTGTTGTTTTAAATAATAGTGGAAAAGAGTGTCACCCCAGTGATGGCAGAGAAGCTTGTATCAGATTTCCTGTCCTACAGATAATCATAAACTCTGCAAAAAATATAGAAGAAAAAACCCTTAATAATTTGCAAACACTGGAGAGCAAGCAGAGAATGAAGGGAATTTATCCACTGGAAGAAGGGACAATTCTCTGGGTGAGATCTACATTTTTATGTCTTTTTATTGTTGTTTCTAAGTATACCACCCATATTAGAGTATTGTCTCAGCAACTAGTACTTTAGCAGAAAGTTGTAGCCTTATTGGTCTGAAGTGTAAGGAGGATAGAGTTTGGGACTAAAAAAGAAACTAGAAATCTAGGGGGAAATCTTATAAAGGAAGGAGCACTAAATTCTATGTATAAAGTGTTTCATCAAATCCTTGTCTGATCCTTGATCTTAATATGCATGGACTTCAAGGAGGCTAATAGAAAGCAACAGCTGAAAGCCTGCAAGGTATGAACATATTTTTTAACCGATGCCCACCAGAGGGGAGAGTTTGGGTTTGAACCCTGCTTAGAAAGGATTGGTAAGTACCTTCAGCTTTTGATTAAAACCCATAAAGGGCCACACTTTAGCAGCAAAGACTAAGTTCTTTAACAAATTTGCCTTAGTACAAAGGGCTAACTTGAAAAAGACATGTCCCAACAAAGTTGCCACATTTATGGAAGTTCCATAAAAGAAGCCTCCTCAAATTTAAGTTGGTCAACCAGTAATTTAACTACAAGCTAGAACAAAAATCAATACTCTTTAGAAGAATATAATAGAATCCAGTGTCTCTTGACTGTATCATTCACAATGTATCATATGCAATAAATGTTTTTTATACATGTGAACAAACAGGAAAATATGACCTTTAGTCATGGGAAAAGGCAGCTAATACAAATGGATTGAGTTGACATGAATGTTGGAATTAATAGACAAAGACTTTGATGCAGCCATATATGTTCAAGGATCTAAAGGAAATTATGGAGCCCAAGAAACAATCTGGGGGTTTCAGAGCGGAGTAGGGTGGGGGAGGGGGTGACAGGGTGATGAGTATTGAGGAGGACATGTGCTGTGATGAGCACTAGGTGTTATACTTAACTAATGAATCATTGAACACCGAAAAAAAAAAGGAGACTCTTAACAATAGAGAACAAACTGAGGGTGGATGGGGGGAGGTTGGTAGGGGACGGGCTGGATGGGTGATGAGTATTAAGAAGGGCACTTGTTATGATGAGCACTGGGTGTTGTATAAAAGTGATGAACCACTGAATTCTACTCCTGAAACAAATAGGGCACTGTATGCTAATTAACTAGAATTTAAATAATAAAAAAAAAGATTATGTTCATAATGAGGGAACACAGGGAAAATGGAAGCTATTAAAGAGAACCAAATGTAAATTCTAAAATGGAGAAATACAATAACTGAAAAGAAGTTTTCAATGATTGGGCTTAACAGCAGATTGAAGATAGCAGAGAAAAGGGTTGGGCCAATGGCTTTGATATTGATCAATGGAAACAATTAATTTTAAAGAACACAGAAAAAAGTACTGAAAACTAAATGAATGGAATCTTAATGACATATGGGACAAAGGTTAGGTAGGCTTCCTGCTGATTAGAAAAGATTCCAATTCCCTAAATTTAGGGTTTTATCACAACCTTCCAAATGTGCAGGCCTCACCTGGCCCACTTAATATCACTCTGGCAGAGTAAGGACTTTAGGGAACTGCTGTAAATGCTGAATTCTGGCTACTGTTATTGTTGTGACTAATGAAGTTCTTTTCCTCTGACCTAGGAGTCTTGTGTGTTTTCCCAGCATCCATAAATTTGTGGCAGGTTAACTTGTTAGCTTTCAAATGGGGTAACTTCTCGGACTCTCTATAGTCCTTGACAGTTCTCTGACCACAATAGAATTAAACTAGATTCAATAACAATAATATAGCCAGAAGAATTTCTGAATACTTGGAACTTAAAAACAAAACAAAGCAGTGCTAAATAACTCATGGATTGAAGAAGTCACAAGGTAAATTAGAGAATGTGCTTAGCTAATGAATATATGTCAAAATGTTTGGGGAGCGAGTCTAAACATTGTATAGAGGGAAATTGATAGTTCTTATGCTTACATTAGAAAGGAAAAAAAGGTTAAAATCAATTATCTATGTTTCCACTTTAAGCTAAAAATAAGATCAAATTAAAGCCAAAGTACTTAGAAGAAAGGAAACAAGGAAGATAAGACTAGAGACCAGTAAAATATAGAACAAAATAACAAAGAAACTTGGCAGATGTGCTTAAATTAAGGATTTTGAGATGAGGAGACTCTCCTGGATTATCAGGATGAATCCTAAATGTAATCACAAGTGTCCTTGTAAGAGGGAGGCAGAGAGTGTTTAACTTCAGGGAATGAAGAGAAAAAGTGATGGGGGAAATTGTAGTGATGTAACCATAAACAGAAGAATGACAGCACCCAGCAAGAACTGGAAGAGGCAAGGAATGGATTCCCCTCTGGAGCTTCCAGAAACAACCATCCCCACCAACATACTGATTTTAGGCTTATAGGACTCATTTCAGATTTATGGCTTCCAGAAATTAGAGAATATATGTCTGTTGTTTTAAGCCATTGCATTTGTGGCAATTTGTTATAGCAGCGATGGGAACTAACACAGCCCCCTAGTAAGACTGATTAAGAAAGGAAGAACACATAAATTACTAGTAGTGGCATTAAAAGAGGGTATATAACTGTGGTATTCATAGATATCGAAAGAAGAATAAAGGAATATTGGAAATAATTTAAAGTAAAATGAAATAACAAATTCCTTGAAAATTACAAGTAAATTTGATTTTAGAAAGAGAAATGGAAAAGCCAAGTAGCCCTATATTTATTGTAGAAATTGAAATATTCATTTAAGACTTTCTAGCCAATAAAAATAAGGCCAAGATGGCTTCACTGATAAATTCCATCGGACAGGTAAGAAAAAAATAGTACCAATTTTATGAAAATTTTCAGAAAAAAAGAAGAAAGATTCTTCCCAATATCAGGCCCAATATTAGCCTGATAAAGCAAACAGAAAAAAATTACAGCAAAGTTACAGGTAAAGATCTCTCTTGAACGTAAATAAAAATATTCTCAATAAAATATTAGCAAATTAAATCCAGCAATAAATAAAAAAGTTCAGCATCATGATCACTTGAGGTTTATCCCTGTCATGGAAGGTTGGTTTAACATTCAGAAAAAATCAATGCAACTCACTAACTTGACAAAATAAAGGAGGAAGAAAATATGACCATATCAATAAATACAGCAAAAGCATTTGTCAAAATTCAACCTCCATTTATGATAAAATCTTTAAGAACTAGCCAATAGAAGGGGACTTCCTCAATTTGATAATGAACATCTATAAAAAGTCTATAAATAGTATCTCATTTAACATCATATGTATATTTGGAATGCCTCTCTCCCAAGAGTGAGAATAGGGCAAAGAAATCATTGTTAGCACTTCAATTTAATATTGCTCTAGAAGCCTAACTTGCAAAAATGCAAAAATGCAAAAAAAAAAGAAAATGGCAAACTGATGGGAAGGGAAGAAGTACCACTGTGTTTATTTGCAGGTAACAAGTCATTTACACAGGAAATTCAAAGAAATCTGCAAAATCACTATGAAGTAAGAAGTGAATTTGTCAAGGTTGCCATATATTTTTTAAAAAATCAATGACATTTCTTGGTAGCAAACAATTGGAGAATGATTTAAGAAAATCACAACATTAAAAACATATTTTTAAAAAACCTTGATCCTAAACTTAAGTCAAACATTAATATTTATTCAATATAGATCATAGACTTAGATTAAATATTGAAACCATAAAATCTATAGAGAAGAAAATACTATAGAGTTATCTTCAGGAACTATACATGCGCAAACTGTAGAATCTCACAATACACTAAACAACACAAGTTGCCAAAATTAAAAACTTATGTTAAAGGGCACCTGGGTGGTGCAGTCAGTTAGGCAACTGATTCTTGGTTTTGGCTCAGGTCATGATCACAGGATCTTTAGATCAAGCCCTACAGTAGGCACTGCATTCAGCATGGAGTCTGCTTAAAAACACTTTACCCTCTCTCTCTGGCCTGCCCACTCTCATTCTCTCTCTCTCTTTCTCAAATAGGTAATCTTAAAAAAACTGTTGCTTAAGAAAAATCCTAATTATATGAAAAGTCAAGTGACAGACTGACCCTCTATCTATTTTACAAAGGATTTATAATCAGTATTTATGAAATCATCACATATATAATATAATAAATAATAATCAGACAATTCCATTAAAAATGGCCAAAGACTTTAACAGATACTTCTTAAAGTATATACATGTATATGTATATATACATACATACATACACATATGTATCTCCCTTAATATTCTGCTTCTCTTTATTTCAATAATGCTATATGCACCATTTTGGGGAGAGAGAGAGATATATATATATATGTATATATACATACATACATACATACATAAACACACACATATATATGTATATATATACACACATACACATATGTATATATGTATATATGTATACACACATGTATACATACACATATGTATATATGTATATGCATGTATGTATGTATATATATCCATATATATGTATATATATCTCCAAAATGGTGCATATAGCATTATTGAAATAAAGAGAAGCAGAATATTAAGGGAGAACATGCAGGTGGTCCAACTCAGCTAAGAGTCTGAGACATTTTTATCAGAGGCCTTAATAGATATGATGAGTATTGAAGTTAACCACATAAAGGGAAGAGAGGAAGAACAGTGCTTTAGTTAAAGGAACCAGTATGGTCCTGGGTGAGCAGAAGACCACTGTCTCTCAGACTTACTACCCTTCTGCTCTTTATTATTATTCTTTAAATATATTTTGTTGTGGTAGGAACATGTCATGTGAAGTCTATCCTCTCCACAAAATTTTAAGTGTATGATACAGTTTTGTTAGTTACAGGGACAATACTGTGTGATAGGTTTTCAGAGCTTGTTCAACACACATAATTGAGTCTGCTTTCTATTTTTAACCTCAATTTTTCATTCCCCAATATCTCCAAGGTTCCATGCATAGGTACTCATGACCACTTCATCCATCCTTTGTTTCGAAGTGCTGGTTGTGGGGGTGGGGGGGGATGTCTCTGACCCTTAACACCTTTTGTCCTTGGCTGTGTTTTACTGCTTGCCCTTTGGCTCCATGTACTTGTTAACCATCTCAGCACAGGGGTCCTGACTCAAAGAGTGGCCTGCCTAGGAAGTTCCAGGGGGGCAAGGCTAGAGAAACAGTCACCATGTGGTTCATTAAGTCCCTTAGATACCCTCACAAAGTATTTGAAGTTTATTCACAAGGTTCTGGGAGCCACTAAAGTATTTTCATTCCAGGAGAAACATTTTTACATTTATGCTACATAAAGATCATTGTAGGAAGGATGGATTGGTGGGGTCAAGTGTGATGGCAGGAAGAACAAGTATGAGGCTGTTATAATTATCCAGACAAGAGGTATTGAGGGCCTGAACTAAGGCTGCACCAGTTGGGAATAGAGGGAAGAGGAAGGATATTAGATTATATAGGCAGAATAGAGGGATTCTAGTGACTGATTATTACTAACAAAGGAAACTTTCCATTTGTTTGATGCATTCAGAGTGGCCATTTTGTTTCTGTTCTTTCCTTCATGGTTAAATAACAGAAGATTCAGGTTCTAAGTCTCTAACGGCAATGTAGTTAAAAGAGCTTAGCACATTATCTTGACGTACCCTTTTTGTAAATGTTAGCTCTGCAGCTGAAGAGGTAGAAGAGTCCAACATCCCTATCACATACTAGACTTTCTTTGGGAATAATCCCATTTCCATTCAATTGCAGCAAGAGATGGTCTGGTTTTCAGAACTTCAGAGAACTCAGATTCTATTTTGTAAAGCTTTTTATGTGAGTAAAAGCAAGATCAGAATTTGTTTTTGAGAAGCACCGAACCTGGAAGAGCTGTCGGAATCTCTCTTATCTATGTTCCTTTCATAAATAGCTGAGCAGGTTGTTAGAATTGGGTCCCAGCCTTACTGGATGGGGAAGAGGCAGGAAGCTTGATTTGTACAAGGAGAATTTATTCATTTTTCCAAGATGAATGAGGAATCGACCCATGCTCTTAATGCTTAGCTCAGTAGCTCTACTTCTTTGTTCTCTTTTATCTATATTAAAAAGTGTTTTGAGACTCTATTCAGAAAAGTTTAGTACATGTTTTACAAGAAGCATTTTCATTTAGGAGAGTAGTTTTTAAAATAAAATACTGGGCTCCTGTAGTTGTTCTAATGTAATTTTTTAATTATGTTATAAATGGTTAAAAAAAAAAGAGGCTATCCCAAATCTTCCCACTAAAATAATTCTCCTTTTTAGACATATTTTTAAAGGAGAAGTATATATTTTAAAAGGTGGCTTTTAGTTTTAAGGTCAGGCACATTGCTGAAAGCAAAGCTGAACAACAATCCCATAGGCATAAAGCCAGTTTTGAAAGTGGGAACCTACTGAGTTTCAACCAAACCCACTGACTGCACTGCAGGTGGACGCCACATGGGAGGCTGAAAAAAATGTGATTGTGAGGGTCATGTTGACAGTTCCGTATCCATAATCTATTCTTCTTAAACTTGATCTGTGCATCTGGTACATATTTATGCATGTATTTTTGCTGTGGGAGCTTAGAGTTCTTTAAGTAGGTCAAGAGTGTCTATGCCATGAAACCTCCTGTGGGGGGGATAGATGATTTGAGTTGGTGTGAGAGGGCTGGCAAGGCCTCTTGGCCGTGGATGCTGCAGGGCTCTATTAGAGTCTTTGAATTTGCCCGAGGCTCCTCCCCTCTGAGAATAGGATTATTAGGAAATTGACTTCAAAAAGGAGGCATGTCCCACTTCCTAGAAGTTGTAAGAGCCAAGGAAAGTTTCACTGATGCAGATTCAGTTGGGGGCCGGAGTTGGAAACCACACTTGGAGTCCCGGGCCAGGAAACCCCTGCCGCTACTGCCCGCGCCAAGCCCGAAAGCCAGCCGGGAGTAAGCAGTCCCATAACGGAGGCTCCGGAGAGGCATCGGGGTGTCCCTGTCACTAACTGCACTGTAGAATCAGCTCTGCTCACCCGCACATCTCAGGGTTAGTGCCTTAGCCTGTTTCAGTCACTTCTCAGCAAGGGTCGCCCCCTAGGAACTTCTCGAAGCGTGATCCACATCCGTTATCTGTCGGTGTTTTCATCCACGTGCACCGATAAGCCGTCCCTTAGGGAGGGCTGCTGCATGCCTTCTGTTTCCTCGTGGAAGGTTTCGGTTCGAGTTTTAGGTCCGGAGAGTTGGCTTGGCTTAAGCAAGCATGGCCCAGAGCAAGAGGAGTTCAGAAGGTTGTTCAGCTCCGATGGAAGCCTCGTTTGTTCAGGGAGAATCTGACTTGACTGTTTGGGCCGTGTCCAAGGCCCTTCTCCAGGCTGCGCCTTTTACCCTCCTGCCGCCTCCGCCACATTACATCGAGGGGCGGGGGGCGGGGAGGGGGCGCGCTTTGTGTTGAAACACATCAGGTATCTTTCTTTCAGCAAGGAGCTTTGCAAAATTGTAGCATAGCCTTCCTTATGTCACTTATCAGTCACCTAGTTCTGTCATTTTGTAACTGTTAACCTTGGCAGTTTATTAACTAACCTCTTTGCGCCTCAGTTTTCTCCTCTGGAACAGCAGGGACGTAGATGTCCTGCTATGTTGTTTTGAGGATCATATGAGCAAATATATGCAGCGTCTTTAGCGCCTAACACATAACAAGTGTTGTATAGGTATTAGCCCTCATTTCTCCTCAGACTGAACTGAAAAGCCCTGCTGGAACTTTGGGTCAACAAATTTGTCATGGCTCTTCTATAATTTCACTGATGTTTTGGTTTTACTGCCTTGGAGCAACCAGGTCCAAGAGCAGATATACTCCTAAGCTATTAATCAGTAGACCTTTGTTAATCATCTGTTGTCTGTGTTGTAGAATTATGAGATACTGAGGGTTATCTCAAGATAATATTTCCATCGATGTACCCAGCAGTCCTGGGTGGGCATATGAAGATGAATGTGTTGATGTAGCTGAGTCTCCTGGTTTGGGGAACTTGAAAGATGCCTGGCAGAGGTAATAGGTGATTTGCTCTGTCCTGCCTTAAGAAGTTTGAGCCTCATTCACACCTGAGGGGGGTATATGTGCTCTGTGAGCACCACCACAACCAAGCCGTGGTGTAGGACAAGTTGGGAGTGGAGAGCATGCATCTGACATTGTAAGATAGACCCACAGCCCTAGTGTCAACCCTAGAGGTGCTGAGTGAGTCCCTCTGCAGAATTAGGTCGTCCCTGAGAGGCCACTAGAGGGCGCAGTATGGACAGAACTATGAATTGCACTCAGGCTTTGTGACTGACTCAGGTTATGGAAAGCTGGATTTGGAAACTTTCTGAAGTGGGAGCACGCCTGAAAAACAGGATGACTGGGGAACTGAGAATGGAAAATTCTTTAAGAGAAATAAGAGTGATCAAAGCTACCATTTATTGAGCACTTACTAAGAGGTGGGTATGATTCAAGTGCACTTGTCTCCTCAATTCTTATATAAAGTCACTTCATGAAGGGCTTTATTATTGTCTTCAAATGACAAATGAGGACACGGACGACATGGAGACTCAAAGGAACCTGCCCAAGCTCATACAGACTCTACATGGAGGAGCTGGTGTTTAGTTCAGCACTATCTGAACCTAAACATCTGTTCACTTGCATTCTTAAACCTTACACCTATATTCAGAGAGAGAGGAGAGAGCAACAAGTAACAGCAGCCTGGGGGCTGAGAAGGGTTTCACAAGTCTTACAACTCTGCAATGTATTTGAGCTCTACTCTTCCTGGTAATTTGAGAAAAGGTACGGGTTACAAACTTTCATGCTGAGTCTGTGGTCACAGAACGGGTTTCTGTGCAATCTCATCCATCCAGAGAAGGGGTCTTTGCTGGGAGAAAGTTTTAGAACAGCATGCCAAGAGAATTTGACTCTGATTTTCTTATCACTGGGTTTTCATAGATTCGGCAGCATGGAGAGTGTGTATGTTGGTGAGTAAACCTCTAGACTTGAGATATTAGAAGTTGTACTATACACATTTACCTGAGGGCCATTGCTGGAGGGCAGCATCTCAGTTCAGGATCTTAGAAGACTTCCTCTGTGGTTGTGAGAGTTCCATGGTTGGGAACACCAGAGCTATCTCACTGTGTCTTCTACTGTGAAATCTCTCAAAGGGCTTGGTGGCTGGAAGAGGGCTTTAGTCAGAGATAAGCATTTCCTGGCTCAGTGTCTGGGGCAGACAACTGTATTGTACTACACAAGTTTGTTTTTTTCCTTTTGGTCAAATTTTTATCAAGACACTTTAGTTTTTTGACTGAAACCATGAGATTCAGTTAAGACTACTAACAACCTCTCTCAGTTACCACCCCACCCCCAAGCACACACAAGTTTGGTAATAACAGTATGCTAAAACAACCTAAAGTAAAAAACTACAACCCTCCACCCCTAAAAACCCAACTTAAATTATAAGTAATTTAAGTGCCTATAAGTGAATTAAGTGCCTATCCATGTCTACAAAGGACATGGATAGGCACTTTACAAAGCTAAAATGAAATTTTTCTTTTTTATGAGTTGACAGTAGCACTCAATGCTTATAGAAGTGTGGGAAAGTGGGCATGCCTATGTTGATAGTGGGGGTTGTGATAGCAAAAACTTTTGGGAGAAAAAACCAACCAACCAACCAACCAAAAAACTTGGGAGGTTATTTAGTCATATCTATTCAAAAATACTCATTCCCTATGGCTCAGTTATTCCTCTTCTAGGAATTAACTCTTTATTTTTTTACTTTACTTGTTCCTGATTTGAGTGAGAATATGCCTAATGTTTCGCCATTAAATGTAACTTTTGCTGAAATTTTTTCTTTTCTCTTCTTTCCATCATCATCTCTTTAAGGAGATATCCTTCCATTCTCAGTTTCTATTATGAATCAAATTTGCATTTTATTGAATGCTTTTCTTGTATCTGTTGTGACGGTCATATCCTTTCCCCCATTAAAGTAAATCTATTAAAGTAATGAGTTTCACTGATAGAATTTTTTTTTAAAGATTATATTTTTTTATTTGACAGAGAGAGATCATAAATAGACAGAGAGGCAGGCAGAGAGAGAGAGAGAGATAGAGGGAAGCAGGCCCCCTGCTGAGCAGAGAGCCCGATGTGGGACTCGATCCCAGGACCCTGAGATCATGACCTGAGCCAAAGGCAGCGGCTTAACCCACTGAGCCACCCAGGCACCCACTGATAGAATTTTTAATGGTAAATCATTCTAGCACTTCTGAGGTAAACTACACTTGGTGTAACACATCATTTTTATTAATTACTGAGTATGGCTTGCCAATATTTGGTTCAGCATTTTGCATCCATATTTAGACATTAGATTAGTCTATAATGTTTCTTCTTTATATGTCCTTCTGTAGTTTTGGAAACAAGAGTGTAACAATGTCATAAAATGAATTGAAAATTTCTGTTTTTTCTTTTTTCTGAAAAAGTTTGTATAATACTGGCATCATCTGTTTCTTGAATGTTTTAGTAGAACTTGTAAAACTATTTGATCCCTATTGATTTATTTTTACTTCATGGTTAATTTTTACTTACTTTTTGAATTTTTGCTCAATTTATTTAATGATATAGGACTATTTGGGGTTTCTCCTTAAATATAAGACAGTTTTGATAAAGTATGATTTTCTGTGATGTTAAGCTATTTTGTCTAAATAACAGGCTTTTTCTTAGTATTCTTTAATTTCTGTTCTATTTAATAATATTGTCCAGTTTTCATTCATAATGTTGTTTATTTGTGATTGTCTTTCTTTCTTTTTTTTTCTTTTTTGCTTTCTTTCTCTCTCTTTTACTTTGTTTAGTATTATCAGATGATTTGTACATTTCAGGGCTCCCCTAATATTTGTGGGTCTCATTGTAAAAATATGAATGGAGGCCCACATATCATATGTGTAAATATTTAAAAATTATCTTTTATAAACTAACAAAATGTTAAGTAAAATATGTTCTGTTCTCCTACTCTGACAAATGTACTTTCATAATGGCTAGAAAAGTACATTTGAATTTAAAATTCTTAGAATCCTTAAAATTTCATGCAAGAACATGACAGCATCAGGGCTCCTGTTCCCTGGTCTATGAGCTCTCCTTCTTTTACCATCTACAACTCTATGAAAAAGTGTCTATAAACTAAAGGTCATAAATAAAGAATGTTTAAATATATAATACATTCATAATATAGAAATTTATTATGTTTGCCTTAAAAAGTCTGGGTGGCTCAGTCCAACTTTTGATTTCAGGTTCAGGTCATGATCTCAGGGTGGTAAGATGGAGCCCTGCTTGGGGATCTGTGCACAGCAGGGAGTCTGCTTAAGGATTCTCTCTCTCTGTTCCTTGCCCCCTTCCTTTCTCCAAAATAAATAAATAAACCTTTAAAAAAAAAAAAAAAGATGAACCAAGTTTGTAAATACTGCCCTGGAAATACATGCATTATATTTTAAATAAAAAAAAACATGTTGGGGTGCCTGGGTGGCTCAGTGGGTTAAAGCCTCTGCCTTCGGCTCAGTTCATGATTCTAGGGTCCTGGGATCCAGCCCCGCATCAGGCTCTCTGCTCAGCGGGGAGCCTGCTTCCTCCTCTCTCTCTCTCTCTGCCTGCCTCTCTGCCTACTTATGATCTCTGTCTGACAAATAAATAAATAAAAATCTTAAAAAAAAACCCAAAAAACATGTTGAAGTCCTATGGGTATAGAATAATCCTATTTTTGTCAAAAAAAAAAAAAAGAAATCTATATGGGAAGTATATATATGATTATGAAGATATCAAAATAGGTAAAAACTGGGGAAACATTGCACTATTAGTATTACATTATTAATATTAGTTTTGTCTGGAGAGTAGATTTAATTTAACTTTTTATTTTTTAAAGGTTATTATTTATTTATGTATTTGACAGAGAAAGATACAGGGAGAGAGGGTACACAAGTAGGGGGAGTGGGAGAGGGAGAAGCAGGCTTCCCACTGAGCAGGGAACCAGATGTGGGGCTGGATCCAGGACCCTGGGATCATGCCAAAGCAGACATTTAACGACTGACCACCAGGCGCCTCTGGAGAGTAGATTTTAAAGAATAAAAGGACTTAGAGTTCTTTTTTTTTAAATTTTTAAATGAAAGAATTTTGGAGAAATATTTAATTTTTAAGTGATTCAAACTTTTGGAGTTTTTACAATGAGCATATACTACTAATGTAATCATAAGGAAATCCAAGATTTTATACATACATTTATATGGGCATATGTACATATGTGTGTGTGTGTGTGTGTATGGAGATATATGTATATGGTGTGTGTATATGTGTGTATATATATATATATATACATATGGTGTATATGTGAATAATATTAGTATATTATTTAAGGCAAGCCACTTAACTTCCTCAAAATAGACAAGATTTACATATAGGGTCTTAGGATTGATAGAGAGAGATGGGAAATGATGCTAGTAACTAAAATACAAACAGACATTGTTCTAATGCCCACCGGTATGTAGGTGTTACTGAAGTTGTGGGAATAAAGAGGACTGGCCCAGGGACAGCAGGTGTGGTGAAAAAAGGCTGGGGTGCCTAGACTAGAACCATGGGGATAATCAACATTTAAAAGATAGACAAGAAGGAACTTTGAAGGAAACTTAGGTGCTTCTTGAGAAGTGATATTACCAAGGCAGAAGGAAGCATGTTGTCAATCACTGCCAAGAAGTCTAAAGTATGAACGAAAAAAACCTTCATTATATTTCTCAGCTCAGATCCTGGCAGGAACAATTTTCGTTTTTGTAAGCAAGGTCAGATTATCCTGGGTTGAGATGTAAGGACGGGAGAGGAAAGAGTGAGCATGGATGACTTTTTCTGGACGCTTACTTGTGTGCTAATCGGAACTGAATGTGTAGTGTGAGGTTATAGATGCTGAAGACAAAGCACTCTTCAAAGGTTTCACAGCTAAATCGTGACTCACATAACCTTGATTAAGGAAATTATAAAGTACTTTTGTTGATTATTATATCTAGATTAGGACCTCACAATTTATGAAGAATTTGGAAATGGTTTTGAGGAGAATCACACATGGTTTTGAGGAGAATCACACAGATGGCTATTGGATCATAATATAAGCTTTTGAAGATATTAAGTGGGAGAAGTATCTTCAAGTATGAGGAGTGTTATTACTCAGAAGAGGGTGACTATTTGTACTTTTTTCCCCCTCAAAAGAGAATGTGGAAAAAGACTTTGGTTGCAACATGAGGGATTTAATCTAGAAATCAAGATTTCCTGACACTGTGATTGAATGTTTAAGCAAGTTGCAGAAGTCTCTATAAAATCTCTTCTTAGAGGTCTCAGAAACGTAACATTAATAGTTTTGAAATAAGACCTTGAGGAGTAAACATTGGTGAATTTGATTAATCCTTTCTGAGAGAGAACAGTTTGCTGATGGCTATGGTAAGTAGCTAAGGGACTGTCCATGTACCTCCCTACAGCTGCGTGGTGAGCCTCTTGCCAACTAAATCAAGCTGATTTGACACAAAGTGGCTGTTTGTAAGCCCCTGAGAGCTCTTTCAGCATCTCAAACCCCGAAGCTGCTCACAGTATTTCCTGTGGGCTTCAAGTGTAGACCTCAGGAAACTTGAAAAATCCATCTGGTGTTGGCGGAGGCTAAAATTCAGGAATGTAAGACAAAAGCAGAAGCAAAGTGAAAATCTCAGAGTACTATATGTCCTTGTGAAGTTAGGAGGCCTAAAACCATCTTTGTTTTTCGCTCACATTAAAGTGAATGGATGAACAGCTCATGGTGGGTGGTTTATGTGGTTTATATATTATTAGTCATTTTGCAACATTGTGAGACCCAGGCCACTCCTACTACTAATTATATGTGGGTTTTTGTTGTTGTTGTTGTTGTTTGGTGGGAAAAAAACAGAAGCCAACAAGACTATCTTCATTCAATATCCTTTTTGTTCTCTTAAAAAATTTATGTTTGTGTAGGAAACATTTTGTTACTTTTGAAAGGAATGATTTTATGAAATGTCTTTACAAGGACATTTGTATCATATTTTAAAGCTTTTGTTGGTATTGTGATTACTGTGACTATAAAGATCTCTGTGAAAATGTATTGACATAAATATTAAATTCCAAACAGGAAAAAAGAGAGAGAATTTTTTACTTTATATATGTTTCATATGATGATGGCCCCTAAGTTTAAAATTGTGGTAAGCTTAGAAAGGATGTTGACTTTTTCTTTTACCTGATATAAATTGTTATTGAAACAGTAATAAACAAGAGAAGTAGCTATTTCCATGGCTAGTTATGTTTATGTGTTTATCTTTGTATATGTCTTCTATTCCATCTTCCTTTTTAGATTGATTATGTGCTTAAATTTGTTACCTTAGGACCTAAAACAGTGAAATGCACCTGTTATGGCCGGAGTAAAACTGTAGGTTGCTTTTGAATAATTAGCTATTAGTCTAGATTCATTAATTCCTGGTATACTCATTCAGCTCATTCATTCTCTCATTTATTTATTCCTCTGGTGGCTACTCTGTACCCTGAGTCATGCTTAGGGTCATCACTGGGGATGAATAACACATGTCCCATGCATTCCAGAAGCTTGCAATCTCTTGAAGGGAAACAGGTGTATGAAAAAAAAAAAAAAAAAGGGAGGGGTAAACATATAGCTAAAACTCTTTGGGTTGCATGTGACAGAGACTCAAACTCTTTTAAGAAAAATGAGAAATTTGCTAGCCTACAGAATCCAGTGAAGTTAACAACAAAAGCATGAAAAGACAGGGTTACAGCTGAGCCTTGGGGACAGCTGGCAGCAGTAATTTATCCTAGGACTGAATTTCTCTCCTTCACCTCTGTGGTTTCTTTAGAGTGATGCCTTCCTTGTCCCTCATTCTAGGTCAGATTTATTCTCTGTGGTGGTGAACTCACTTTTGCAACTCTTAGCTATCAAGTCTATGATTTCCACAAAGGAGAAGGATTCATTAACTTTCAGACCTTCAGTTACCAATGTGAGGCTTGAACTCACAACCCTAAGATCAAGACCTGAGCTGAGATCAAGAGTCGGTCGCTCAACCAACTGAGCCACCCAGGTGCCCCTTAAAGGTTCAGTTTAAAAAATTCTTGAGATGTTCTCTGATCATCTTGGCTTAGACCAGAGGTCCAATTCTAAATCAGTCAAGTGTGGCCATTGAGAGAGGGTCATATAAGAATTTGGCTCCTCTTAAAATAGCTACATCACTAGAGATCGGAAGAACAATTTTGGAAGAGTTCCAGATTGCCATACTATATATATACACTGCTGTAATAGGTGCCATGATAGAAGTCTGAATAGATACCAGTGAGGGCTTAAAATAGGGCTTTCTCCACCTGGGGGAATCAATTGACTCTTACAGGGAAAAGGTGAAATTTAAGCTTGGCTTTATAATATAAATAGTTATTCTTCAAGTAGATTATGGTGTTGGCTTAGGAGAGTGGGAAAAGGGTGAAAAAGGAAGTCTGGAGAGGCAGGCTGGGCTGAAAGAGTGATGATCTTGTATTTCATGTGTTGCCCTGTAGGCAAATATTAAAAAGTTTTTTTAAAAGATTTTCTTTTCTTATTTGACAGAGAGAGAGATCACAAGTAGGCACAGTAGGCACAAGTAGGCACAAGTAGGCAGAGCAGCAGGCAGAGAGAGAGGGGGGGAAGCACGCTCCCTGCTGAGCAGAGAGCCCGATGTGGGACTTGATCCCAGGACCTGGGATCCCAGGACCTTGAGCATGACCTGAGCCCAAGGCAAAGACCATGAGCCGCCCAGGTGCCCCTAAAAAAGAAGCCCCTAAAAGTTCTTTTAGAATGTTTTCAAGCTAAGAAAACTGTACACCTCATTGTTTTTCTTCTCTAAATGTAGAAGATATAACTTTCTTAAAAGTTTTGAAAGGTTTATACATGTGTGTTTAAAAGAAATATATGTGAATTTCTGTAGATTTTATAAAATATATTTGTATATAAACTTTGTAATGTTGTATCTATTGTTAAAGATGTTAGAAATGGAGCTTTGATACTAGTGCCTGACCTTTGAAGGAAATTGGAGGAAGGCTCAAAGACTGGACTAGATGTTTGGTAAAATGGGAAGGACAAGAGCTAGACCAAGATGGGGACTAGAAAAAATGGGCTGAAGATAAAGATTCAGCTTTAAACTGGAAATGGAAGCCACTTCCAGGAAGAGGTAGTTCTAGGAACAGAAAAAGCGGTTCTACATGTGGTAGAAATTTTGAGTGGTGATAATAAGCCTTGAGGGTATTTCTAAGTATATAAATTAATTTCAGAATTATGTTATTTGAATCAATTGAACTTGAAACTGAAATTGACGGTCAATGATTTTAAATTGTTGCATTCTTACTAAGCTTTTGACTTGGGTTTTGGAAATATTAATAACTGCTCAATTAATTAGGTAGCAGATATGAGGACAAAAACCTTGCATTGTTTTTGTCTTTCAGTATGGCTGCCTCAGTGTTGGGTATGTAAAAAGATCATCTTATTGATTGATTTCTATAATTTGACAAATATGTCTTATAGGATATAGTAAATATGTACTTAGCCCAGATACATTTAATTGATTATCAACTAGAAACAAAATTAAATTAATGAGGATTTTCTCTAAATGGTGGACAGATTCTTTACCTAGACAATCAGTGCAGCGAACCAAGACCAGTAACATTGTATGTGATTAGATCTTTGTTTTTGATTTAGGAAGATTTGCTTAAAGTAGAGCAGATTTCAGAATGACAAAACAAGTTTCCCTGGCAAGTTTGGTATCAAGCTTTTGTTTTGTTATACTTGATTATGTACTTTGGCTGCATAGACCAAACATATGTTCCAATCCAATTTAGTCTCTTTTCAGAGTGATTTTCCTTATTTGTCCAAAAGTTTCAGAACTAATCTTTTTTTTTTTTTTTTTTCACTTACTCTGAGCACTCAGGCTTCATGTATTTCAGGGACAACTGGCACCCTAGGGATTTGGGTTTGACTCACAACTTTTATAGTTAAGAATCAAGCCATGCTATTTTAGGCGGTTTTAGTGGTGGCAAGTTGGATGCCAGATGTTTCAAAGGATAAAGTATCCTGCTCTTATGGAACCATGTGCAATGTAATTTGTTTTCTGACGCAGATGATAGAAAAGTCACTGAAGTTTCTATGTGCCTTACTTTGAGCAAAATGTTTTCTGTTTATTGTCTGTGCTTCCAATAATCTCATGCTTCATTTAAGAACACAATACTTTTATTATCTCAGGTTATATACTTATTGAATGGAAAAACAACCCAGTTTTTCCCACTGTGATTCTCTTCCCTATGTGTCTCCTTTATTACTCACACAGAAAACTTCACTTCTGACCTTTCTGGTCACTGAATGTATAGAAGCTTTCCCCCACACCAGTGAGAAATTTTCTGTGACACTAGCTGGGTATCTTACAATTTAACACAACTCTAACATGATCTTCCTGGAGACAGTGTTATCACCTTTGCTTCAGACCAGCCAGCTATAAATCAGAGATTCCAATGACCCCTCCTTAAGTTTGATTAATCTGCTAGAGTAGCATACAAAATTTGGGGGAAGACTTACATTTACCTCTTTATTAAAGGATACGACAACAGGTACAGATGAATAGTCAGCTGAAGAGATGTATAAGGCAGGGTGTGGAAGGGTCTCAAGTGTAGGAGCTTCTGTCCCTGTGGAGTTGGGATGTGGTACCTTCTTGGTGTGCATGTGTCCACCAACTTGGAAGCTCTGAGCCCTGTACTTTTGGGATTTTATAGAGGCTTTATGTGTAATTAACTCCATTTTCAGTTTTTCTCCCATCCTAAGAGAATGGGGGTTGGGGCTGAAATTTCCAAGCTTCTAATCACGGCTTGGTCTTTCTGGAGAGCAGCCCTCATCCGGGAGGCATCCAGGAGCCCACCCAGAGATGACTCATTAGAACAAAAAATACTCTTACTACCTAGGAAATTACTTGGGTTTCAGGAACCCTGTGTCAGGAACCAGGGTTAAAGACCAAATAGAACAACTTGTCACTTAGGAAGTTACAAGGTTTTTAATAGCTTTGTGCCATAAATGGGGGACAGAGATTAACATATATATTTTATTTGATCTCACACCTACTTCATACAGCCCCATGGATTAAAATCGTTGACATACATCGTGAGCAACCTTAAGTCAAAAATAATTTCCACAGAGAATTGTTTTACATGTTAAATTTATAAAATGACTTCAGAGAATAATATAATTTTGACAATAAGCTCAATGTTTTTTTGCATGAATTCCTTCTGCATTTGTTCAGTGGTTTTCTCAATACCCCTGTTGGTTATGTGAATCATAGGATTCCCAATTATTTGATAAATGTGGAGTATAAAGTTTAATATATTTAGACCTGACAAAAGTTATCCAACATGTGAGTCACAGTGAGAAATATCCAATACAAATATGCTATTCCCCTGAATTTGTATTAAGAAAAAAGAAATATGTGTTTAATATTTTCCCCATTATTTTAACAAAGACTTGTAATAGCAGGCTAATCACATCTTAGAGTTAGTTCCTAGAAATTATCTAGTCCAAGCTTTAGTTTTCAGGTGAAGGAGGAAGACCCTGAGAGTTGACCTGCTATGTGCCTATTCATCCACCCAGGGGTGTCAGCCAGGCATATCCCAGAAAAGCCCTGTGATAGTCAACACAAGAATTCATAACCACAACCACCATCATCATCGCTATGCTGGGTGTGGCCATGTGCCACACACTGTCCTAGTATTTTATTTAATCCTTGCAATAATCTGTGGGTTACCTAACATTATCATCTCTATTGATCAAGAAGAAAAAAGAGGGAGAGAATTATAGGGGAATTCACTCTTCAGCTAAGTGTTGAAAGAACATTGACCTCATACCTCCCTGACTATAAAACCCAGTCTGTTTTCAACTATTCATCATTAAAAACTGGTTCCATGGTGAACCAGTTGCCAAATAGGGAAAGTTTACAGAAAGTTTTTGACAAGATCAATGCAGAATTATTGGTGGAATAATAAAGTTAGGTCTGTGATTCTAGCAGGGAAGAGATGGTCTCATATCTGGTGGAGTTCCCTTGAATGGAAGATGGAGATCTCATGCTTTGTTAAGTGGACCTCTCTATTCTAATTATCCCAAGACTTTTTGTCTTCGGAGTCTTTCTCCTTTTCCTTCCTGCCATCAATCCAGATTTAGAAGGAAGATGGATGAGACATGGAAATGAATAAAAATAGAAGTCCAGGAAACTTTGCACGGATTTTTTAAAAAAATGTTTTGCACTGATTTGCAGTTAGTTATTGAGTAAAACACTCTATTCCTGACCTCATGAAGCTCATATTCATTTGTGTGTGTGTGTGTGTGTGTAGGATGCAAATAGACAAGAACTTTATTTGACTATAAATAACTTTCCACAGCAATAGCTTTGCACATGAATGAACACATTTGAAGAATACTGATTACAATTTAGGTTTTTTTTTTTTTAATTTTTAATTTTTTATAAACATATATTTTTATCCCCAGGGGTACAGGTCTGTGAATCACCAGGTTTACACACTTCACAGCACTCACCAAAGCACATACCCTCCCCTATGTCCATAACCCCACCTCCTTCTCCCAACCCCCCTCCCCCCAGCAACCTTCAGTTTGTTTTGTGAGATTAAGAGTCACTTATGGTTTGTCTCCCTCCCAATCCCATCTTGTTTCATTGATTCTTCTTCTACTCACTTAAGCCCCCATGTTGCATCACCACTTCCTCATATCAGGGAGATCATATGAAAGAGAAAGACAATTTAGTTTTTTTTAAATTCAATAAGTTCCACTAAGTTCAGGAGCTGAGAGTTTGATCCCAGAAATTGATCAAAGACCTTGTAGTACTAAAATGGCTGTTCTCAGAAAAGTGTTTTCAAAGATCTTGAAAGCTCTATAAACACCTCATTTTTGTACATGTTGTAACTGTCTGCTGAAGAATTCGTCCTGTAGGTGGCTTAAAATCTCCAGGGTATACAATGGGTGAGAAAAGTGAAATAGGATGTAGTATGAGAATAAATGGCCTAAAAAGGGAGAGGAAAATAACTCCTGAGTTTTCTTATGCTTGGAAATAAATATGCAGGAAACTCTTACAATGGTAGCCTTAGCGTTCTGTCCTTCCTTTCCTTTTTCCTTTTTAAATCTATGGAGGTATTTAAAAAAAACCAACAAAACCCAAAATCAAACTGCATCTGGAAACATTTTGAGCTAAGGCACTGTAAAATTGTGTTGGATGATATATTGGGAAAAGAGTGGGTTTAAAGTAACACGAAAACTCAAAATGAGATAGTTTATGTCTCCATTGTATGTCTGGAGGAAAAAGTCCATGGCCATTAGGCAGGCTGTGTTCCACAAAGCCCTCAGGGATCTAGTGCCCCCTAGCTTGGTGACCTCTTTTCTCAAGGTTCCCCCTTGGTCCAAGAAGGTTGCTTTAGCTCCAGCCATCATGTTACTTTTCAGGTGGCAGGAAGAAGGAGAAGGAGGAAGATAATTCTACTCTTTCCCTTTAAGACTATTTACCATAAGTTGCCCATACACATATCACTTCTATTTGTATACCTCAGGACAGAATTTAGGCAAATGGTACACCTAAATGAAAAGAGGCTGGAAGGGAAAAAGAGTCTTTATTTATTCCAGGTGGTCAAATACTTAACTAACTCAAGAATTCTATGACCATAGGAAGCCAAAAATACTGAGGGATGACTATAGCCATTTCTGCTACAGAGGACTCTCACTCTCTTCTCAGCCTCAAGGGCTTCGTGTCGCTAATTTTAAATCCAGAATGAGTGTGGCTTCAGCAAAACCTGTTCTTTCCTACTTGTTTCTTTATCTTTTTCTTTCTTTTCTTTTTTTTTCTTAAAATTTTATTTATTTATTCGACAGACAGAGATCACAAGTAGGCAGAGAGACAGGCAGAGGGAGAGGAAGGGAAGCAGGCTCCCTGCTGAGCAGAGAGCCTGATGTGGGGCTCGATCCCAGGATCCTGGGACCATGACTTGAGCCAAAGGCAGAGGCTTTAACCCACTGAGCCAACCAGGTGCCCATCCAACTTGTTTCTGAGATGCACGTCCCTTAATGCCCAGAGACACATGGTGGGCAAAGGCTGGTATTAGAAAAAGAGGAATGCTGAATGGATTTGCAGTTTGCTCTGGGTCCCGCTAAAATCTTACGGAAACAGTAGCATCATCTCTGCATGACCTGATGCCTTCATAAAGATGCCTTTAAAGTTGCAAAACAATTCAGGCTCCTTCAGGCACCTGGAATGCTATTGCGCCATTGCCTGACTCACTTTAAATTGAGAAACAGTTGGGACCCGGGACGGCAGCTCCTGCTGCCTGACCTCCGGAGGATTTTCCTTTCTGGAGTTTTAATAGGTGTCATCAGCCTAGTAGGGGAGACTCTTGGCAAATCTGAAGCTTTCTCCTTCCAGAAGCTCACTGATCCCGCCTCTGTGAAAGGGCCAAATTTGTCAGTGGGAAAAGAATTTTAAGAAGTATCATGAAGTAAACTGTTTTGCCATGGTCTGAATATTGACCCTTGGTAATAAAAACTTCTTCCATTTTTAACCATGGCATTGAATCATCTCTTTAAATAATTAGCAAGTAGAGAGGCAAAATGCAGGAATTTCAGAGAGCACTTAGCTCTCTGAAAAGGAAAACTTTATTAGACGTGGGAACACTGGGAAAGATTGAATCGAACTGAGGCACATTCAACTTTTCATAGTTGAGGTCAGCATGTATTTTTCAAAGATCTTATATGTGAACGAAATAGCAGCTCTACAGTTTCGTGTCTGTCTGGATAGCTGAGACTTATTGTTAGGTGCTTCTCAAGTCAAATATTTATTACTACTGGAGAGTGATCCTGTTCTTTGGTTATTTCTTTTTCTCAGTCTCTTCCCTCACCTACTTTAAAAATGATCCAAATGTTCCACTCGCTGAGTGTGGGAAGACACAGAGCAGCAGGAGGGAAAGAAGGGCAGGAGCTCAGTGAAGGCCTCAGAAAGCTCTGCCAAGAAGCGTTTGGAAGAGGTTAATAATGCTCACATGGTAATGCTCCTAAGTTGTCTTTACGTTGAAAACGTCCAGCCACCCTGTGGCGTTTAAATGATCTATCTAATAATAACGATTCCAATTATAATTGCCTACTCTCTGTGGCGTTTAAATGATCTATCTAATAATAACGATCCCAATTATAATTGCCTACCCTTATACACGGAAATATTCGGTTGGACCCAGCTCGTTCTCAAATGTTGGTCGGTTTTCTGAGGTTTGAAAGGTGTTACTCATTATACCATTTGGAGCCTCTGTTCTTTGTCCTTTCTGTCCGTAGCTACACTGGTTTCCAAATTCAGAACTGTGACAGCATTCCAGCAGAGTGTCCAAAGTTGTTTTTGCAGTCTGACAGAGAAGAAAAGAAAATGTATTGGGTAAAGTATGAGAGAGTTCCTCCTTCTCTGAAACTTCCTCCCACCAGAAAGAAACAAAATTAGGAACAAAGGAACCAGAAAATAAATGCATGTCTGGGATTCCAGGGATTAATTTCCTCATAGTATACCTGTTTTGGCACATAGTTGCAGGGGAAGTGTTTGCCTGTTCCTCAAATGTCATAGCTTTCCTTTGGTCTCTTTTGGTGGATCCAGTTTCTCAGCAGTATGATGTATTCCTTGTTGTTTCTAGTATTTTCAGTGGACAAGAATCATCTGGTGCATAATCCATGACTGGGCTGGAGGCTGCGTGCAGCTGGCCACAGCTGTGCTGGAGTAGCCTGAGAAACGAACTGTTCATATAAGGTGGTTTAAGAAGGTATTTGCAAGTGGAGCCCAAAACGGGCTCTGTGCCAAGCTCAGCTGGTGAGGCTGGGGGGTTAGCCTCTCAAGGAATTCTGCTGTTCGTTGGTGGTCATGAAGATGAGCTGAACAGAGTGGAGAATTCACTACCTCTAAGCCTGCTGCATGGCTGAGTTGCATCCTCTCTTCGGGCAAGTAGCTGTGCCTAGTGTAGAGAAAGGCCATGTCTTTGTCTTTCTTGCTCTCTAAGGCATTTCACCACAAATTTCTCTTTGAAGAAATTCTAGCAGTGACGCCATATTTTCATTAATATTGGAGGGTATATATATATATATACATATATATATATATGTATATATATATATATATATATATGGACTCATAAAGCATGCCATGTGTTTCGTTTGGAGAGCACCAGTTTTTACAGCATGCCAACTAAGGCCAGATTGTCACTCTGGGACAACAGTGGTCAAGAATAGTGAAGGCAAGCAGGGCAAAGAGTGTGAATCGGGAGGGGGGGCCTCGTTTGCTTTGATTTCAGACACACTAAGGGAAGGAGTTTGCATTCATAGAGTAAGGTAGTGCTGGATGTCATAGGTTGGTTAGACTGCAAAACGGTGAAGTGTAGAGAGTAGGTATGAAAAGCAAGACATTTTCATTACAGAGACAGCAAAATAAGTGGGGTCCAGGCTCTAGAAAACATGGTGGTACCAAAACCGGGTAGGCACTGAGACAAGCTTCTGGCAAGAAACAGAATGTTTTCACTTTTTCCTTTTATGTACTTCTGACTACATGTGGCTGCTCATTGCCAAAGGGAGACTTGTGGGCCGTCCCCTCCTGATTTAGCAAGGTCGGAGGTAGTCAACCTTCTGGGAAGAACTTACACACATCTATCTGAAGTTGGTCGTGACTGTACGATCATTGCTTATTTTGAAAATTCACTGCCAAACGAGGTTATTTTAGAACTGTACTTAAACATTTCCCCTTATATAGACAGAGGATAATTTTAAATCATTTTAAAAATTCAAGAAATGGTTAAAGGAAACATTGTTATCTTACCTACTGCTTCTTTTGGGATTGAATAAGAAAGCTTCTTAGTGAAAGTAAGGTCCAAAATGTTGGACCACTTTCTATTAAGTTTAATGTCTTCTGTGGTATTGTAACATAGCATTTTCCTGAGACAGTTCAGTAAATTATGTAGAATTGGCATGTAAAATAAAATAGTAACAGGATATTGTAGTTAAGGAAAAAGCCATGAAGATTAGGCTGCATAAGACTGAAATTTCTTGATGACATTAATGGGGACAGTGCAGCTTCAGCTAAATCTCTTAAACCAAATTGGTAGATCTGGGCTACATTGTATGTGTGTTGATGGATGCAGTAGGTCCAATCCCTTCTCTCTCTCTCTCTTAATCTCTATGTTTTTCATCTTTTCCCTATTGCCACCCGCCTTTATCCAAATTTTTCAGGGTTATTGACAAATGAATATAGTGAATATGGGAGGACGCTTGCCCTGTGGTTCTGGAGGACCCGAGGAAAGGATTAGCAATCCAGGCCTGACTTTCAGCATCTCCTCTAGCCAACTGAAAGCCGAAAAGGGTCAGGACTAAGGCCATTTCTCCCCTCTCCATGACTGCCAGTGGGATCCAGGGCCTGAGGTAGCCTGGGCCAAGAATTTCCTCTCAGCACACCTCATGGCCCTGCATATAGTTAATTTATATGCACCAAGCATGTTCATTGGGAAACAACATTTTAATTGCTTCACCATACTTAACCCTCTGTCTTCACCCAAAGAACCATTTAACTTTCCTTTCTGCTTCAAAAAGTTACGAGTTTCATTTGTTTTTGGAAAATGAGTACTCATTGAGTGCTTTTGTTTGCTCTGTCCCAAACTCTGAATTGTGCAGTGGGAAGAATTTAAAAGACATTATCCTTCCTGTGGATGTCCTGATATACACAGTAACATCAAGGTATGTGTAGTAGTTTAAGAGCTGTGCAAGAAGTAATTGAAGTAGAGCTAGAGTTAGAGAAATTAGGAAGATCAGTTTTCATGAAAACCAAGTATTATACAGACCAAGTTTTCATGGACTCTGGTGCCTGATTTTTTTAAATACATCTTTTCTGATATTATTGCCAGCCTTATGTTGGTGTATGCTCTTGGGGTGGCTATACACACTTCTTTCTTTACCACTGTTGTTTTCTCTTAATTTCATGAGCACACCAAAACTAGTGGGGAAAGGCCAATAAGGAAATTCTTAGGGAGAAAACCCACATGTAATATTTTCATTTCTAATGAGAAAACCCAAACGGAATAAAGGTACTCAATACACAGAGGATGCTGGCAAAATATTTTACTAGGATGTGGTTTTGATCAGATTACTATTTCTGCTGGGATAGAATGTGTTTTGTTTTACTTTTTAAATCATTTTTTGATCTCCTTTACACATTCTCCATTATGGGCCCTTTCCTACTCATTGAAAACTTATGCAGAAATATGTACTACACGCTATTCTATATTCATGTTAGGCTAGCTTGGAGACTTTCAGGGGGAACATGCAGTTCTTCCACTAGACCTAGCTGTTGAAGTCACAGAAAGTGTTTTTCCTTGTCCCTAAATGTGGGTCTGGAGGCTAGAACCCTGACTATTGTCATGTCCCCACTCTTCATGGCTTACATCATCCCTAGAAATGAAAGAAATGCTTTTCCAAAGGCACATGAATCAAACATGACACTTGGTCTTATTCCTTATTTGGGGAACACTTGATGAATTTTTCATTCTAGGTGATGTGGCTGGCTTATATGCATTACCAACATGTTCACTTTGCACTTCTCATCTTCACTTTTCTAACGCCCATAATATAAAATGAACATGACAAAATTATCTGGCAGTTGCTATGCATAACAAGATTCTTTCTATCTTTGCAAAAGGAAGGTCATCAAAGAATTGTGTCTAGGTATTTTTGTCATTTGGAGCGATTATGTTGACTGTCCTTTAGCTTTGGTTTTTGCTTTGCAACAGAATGCATAGCGGTGGTGTCAATGCAGTACGTATGTGGAGTCCAGATATCAGTCTGCCATAATGACTATAACATGGTGAGAATGTTGAAAACAGAAAGTTCATTTTTTGAAGTCTGAAAGCAGCTGAGAACAGATGAGGGTAACAGAGCAAAGCTTGCTTCCAGCCTTGGCTATTTCTACTGCCAGGACATTCTTCTCCCATTACTTCATATGGACTAGATAGGAACAAAGGTGCTCTGCAGATACCTCCATGATTCCTGCTCACAGAAAGAGCAGGAGATCAGTTGACCCACTGAGTGCAACCATGTATCCTCTGTTTAAAAACTTGCTGGTGATGTTCAGCTCTCTAAATTATATTAGCTTCTCAAATGTTATTGTATCTGCAAATCCTTGGAGATTTAGTGGCCTAAGATGGAGTCCAGAGATTCTGCACATTTAACAAACTCCCAGGAGATGTTGATGTTGCTGGTCTGGGGACCACACTTGGATAACATGAAACTACAGTATGATGTTCAATTGGCCTAGATGTCAGGTCTAATAACAGTATCATGAAGTTTATCTCCGATCCATGGAATCACCTGCATTTGGAATCTTAACTTTACCTCCTTTTTAATATTTGTTGTTGGTCAAGAGAGGGATCTTGATAGAGGAGGTATTGATTGAGGAATGATAGGACAAGGACTAGATGGTATATGGAATCATCTCATACTGGGATGAACCTTCATACTCCCATAATTTTGTAAACCCTACTGGTTAGAGAGCCATTTGTATCAACAAATAGTCCCTTTAAAATGTTAGATCTTAGTTTCAACCAGTTTCACTAGCTGGTCTACTCCTAACTAGAAACTGCTGATGGGTGACGTGAAATATTGAGGAAAGACTTGGGTAAGAATAAGCATTCGGGAACTTCTATAGGGAAACAATCGTGCTTGTTTCCTTTACTCTCCCACAACTACTACACTTCACAGAACTAGAGAGAATTAGGAAAGGTAATTGGGGGATATGTGGCATTTCAGAGAACAGTTGGTCTGCAAGGGGCAATGAACAATTCAGGAGAGATTAGAGTATGTGCTGATTGACCTGTTGGGGATTGGAGAATCCAGGAGGCCCAGCTGGGATGGTTAGTCCTAGCACAAGCGGATGACATCACTAATGATCAGCTCAAAATGCACATTCCATTGATCATGAGCCAGCTGTATCATCTTTCTTAATGAGAAACAGCATAATTAAAAAAAAAAAAACAACTCTGATGAAAACATTCTCCTCCTTTATTTTTTAGGTGGATTCCTCTTGGTTTGGCAACCAAGAAAATATTTATTTCAGTGTTTATACCTGCTGGAAAATTGGGAATTCCAGAAATCTCAGTGTCCAGATCAGTTTTCTTTACAAATCTGTGAAGCAGCACCCTCTTTTGAAAAACAGAGATCAATTCTCAGACTTTGTACATTTATGCTCATTTTATTTTATTGGTATACAGGTGTTTTGGATTCTAAAAGAGGATGCAGTTTCCTAGAAACTTTTAGAAGAAATAATTAAAAAAATATTTTTTACCGGGCGCCTGGGTGGCTCAGTGGGTTAAGCCGCTGCCTTCGGCTCAGGTCATGATCTCAGCGTCCTGGGATCGAGTCCCGCATCGGGCTCTCTGCTCAGCAGGGAGCCTGCTTCCCTTCCTCTCTCTCTGCCTGCCTCTCCATCTACTTGTGATTTCTCTCTGTCAAATAAATAAATAAAATCTTTAAAAAAAAATATTTTTTACCATTGAGTGGCTGGAATCTTCTGCCTCAGTGGATCTGGGGCACATAATGGGCATTGAATTTTTCCAACTACACCATAATCTTCCACTTCAACCAAGTTGAGTTTTTCAATAGTAGATTGTGAGAATGAGAAACTTGGAAGGGACAGTGACAAAATGGTAGGTGCTATGTGCTTACTTATTACAATTTATTATGTTTAATCATTATAATTATGTTAGTGCCCAACTTTCTTAGGATTAAAGGCTAGATGATCTAACAAAATAAGAGCTAGGTAAAAAATTAAAAAAAAAAAGAACTAGGAAATCAAGACCCTAATTACTATTTGAATTTCTACCATTTAATTACATCAGATATATCACAAACTACCTAATATTTGGTGAACACAGTCCATGATCCCTATATTGAAGATAAATTATATACCTAATTGCAATTTTAACTCATTTATGATGTTCTAAATAACCTTTCCCTGTAAAATGATTATAATAACAGTCACTTGTTATAGCCTATGTGTATATAGTGCTTCATATTTATAAGGTATCTTCTATATATTTTATTGTTAGCCTAGTTAGTTCTTTAAGTAATTTTAATTTCCTGATATGGATTTTTGTTGAGATACCATGGAGTGGTTTTTTTTTTTTTTTAAGATTTTATTTTTTTATTGGAGAGAGAGAGAGTGTGAGCACAAGTGGGGTTGAGGGGTGGGGGAGGGCAGGGAAAGAGGGGAGAGGGAGAAGCAGACTCCCCACTGAGCAGGGAGCCTGATGACAATGTGGGGCTTGATCCCAGATCTCTGAGATCATGACCCTAGCCAAAGGCAGACACTTAACCAGCTGAGCCACCCAGATGTCCCTGGGAGTATGGAGTATCTTTTTTTTTTTTTTTTTTTTTTGAGATTATTTATTTATTTGTTTGAGAGAAAGAGAGACAGAGTGAGAGAGTATGAGAGGGGAGGTCAGAGGGAGCAGCAGACTCCCCATGGAGCTGGAAGCCTGATGTGGGACTCAATCCCAGGACTCCGGGATCATGACCTGAGCCGAAGGCAGTCACTTAACCAACTGAGCCACCCAGGTGCCCGAATATGGAGTATCTTGACTGTGAATCAAAACTTCTTTATTTGTGGGGTGGAGAGGAAAGTGAAGATAGCATTGTCTTTCCTTTCTCTGAAATTACAGCTGTGAAGAGTGAGACAGAGGTGTCTGTGCGGGGCTAAAGATTCTCATCAGCAGCACTGGCCATACAAACCAGGTGCCTGGGTTTCCTTCAACATTTTTCCCATTTCTATTTTGCCTATAGACTTAAGTTTTTCCCCTCCATATTATATTTTGTTATTTCACTCTTTTAAATTTGTTCAAGTCATGTTGGTTTAGATCTTCCAGTAGTTGACTTATTCTTAACACTGACTTTGGCCAGCATTAAAAAACTCTTCTAATACCAAAGACAAATGCAGTTACAACTTAGATGATTAATGGTAGCTTGATTGACATAAGTAGGCCTGGTAGATATCTGTCATTGAGAATTTAATAACATTATCTATAATCATATTGGCAAAACAGTTTCTTAGGGCCATCTGCTTATTTATTAAAATGGTTTTTAGAGCTATATTGAACCAGATGGCTTTCAAATAGGATCTGAGCTATATTGGCCCATTTTTTTCAACTCTAAGGTATATTTTATATTACCTGTATACCACCTGATCCTATTATCTTAGGATAGGATTCCCCAGAGTAAAGGTATCTCCTTTACTAAATCACTCTGCTTACTTTTCTATTTGTTACAGGAAAATATCACTGTTTTTATTAAAATTTTAAATGAGTAACCACTTTAAATCTGCCTGCATAGATGATGTTTAGGTGTGGGCAGGAATTAAGGAAAAGAAATGCTCCTGTGTTCACAGTGGTTATCATTCATGGTATTTTATTTTCTCTAAAACAAAACAAGATGGATACTGTTATGGTGATATGAAGAGGAAAACAACAGCATGTGTATTCCCCACTCTGGGCAGTTCAGGAGGTCTCTGGAGAGGCACTTTGTTGGCAAGGAAGCCAATTCAAGATGCAGTGTGTCCTGATTTCTTCTTTAACGGGCCAATTTGAACAGGACACTGGATAAGTGTGTGCCATCATTCTGGTCCTTGGTTTCTCTAAAGTCAACCACTTATTAGAATAGATGAGGCAATTTGGATAGGCAGCTACATGATTTATTGCTATGTGGACCTGATCAGGGCCACAGGGAAAGTAAGAGTGCTGAGGTATCCCAGAAGCTCTCAGACATGGATGGATTTTGAAGGCTCAATTTAAATATTTATACAATATTTGTACATAATACATATATATACATTTATATATAATACATGTACATACATTTCTTCCTTTGATCCTATTCAAGATTCCACCCAAATCCCTGCCCATTACCTTTGTTGAGGCTATCTTAGGGAACAGCCTATCCAGGAACCTCAGGGCGATCACATTGCAGGGTCTTTTCATTATCATGTAATTAAAAATGGGATTCCAGATGGTCCCTTTCCATTACACTTCTGATGACACTTGTGTTCAGTTCAACTGTGTACTGTTCGCTGTACTTGTACCTTTGATTCTGGTGTTTGACAGAGACCCATCTTTCCTAGAACATTTTTTATTTTTATTTTCTTGTTCTGAAGTGTTATGGTATCCCTTTTATTATACTTTATTCTCCATCAGTGTCACTTAACAATAAATCTGAAAAATTAACAACAATTAACCTAACAATTAACATAACAATTAAATTTATGTATTTAACTTCAGTGTCTTTTTTTCCCTTTTATATATACTAATAGAAAAGATAGGTGAACTAAGAATTGAGCTAGGCAATAATGCACTTGATCTTAGCCAAAAGGCCGAGAAGCGATGAGCTAGGGAATAATGATAGGACAGAGAATATATAAGAAGAGAAGGATTTTATTTATTTATTTGTTTGTTTATTTTTAAAGAGTTTATTTATTTGAAAGAGAGAGACAGCAAGAGAGCACAAGCGCAGGAGGAGCACAGGGAGAGGGAGAAGCAGACTCCCCACTGAGTAGGGAGCCCATGAGGGGCTCAACGAGAGGGTCAAACCCAGGATGCCAAGATCATGACCTGAGCTGAAGGCAGATACTTAACTGACTGAGCCACCCAGGTTCCCCTGGTGATGAGAAGGATTTTGTAGAAAAGAAATTTGAGTGAAGAATACCAGAATGAAAGTGGGGAGAAGAATTCGTGATCAGCCAATAAATAAATGTGTGCATGTAGGTGTGTTTCTGTATTCGGCAGTGGCTGAAGACCACTGGATGTACAGAAAAATGGTTGAACATCTCTTGGCCCATGGCCAGCTTGCTATTCACATTTTGTACCATATATAAAAAAATAAATAAAAATGAATTATAAAACTTAAAGTGAAATTGAAAACTATACAAATTTTAAAGAACATATAAGAAAATCTTTGTGACCTTGGGTTACACAAAGATTTCTTTGCTATAACACCAAAAGCATGATCCCTAAAAAAAAATTGGTAATTGCCTTCATCAAAGTTAAATAATTCTGTTCCTCAAAAACAATGCAAAGAATAAAGAATAAAAAAAATTTGGGAAAAATATTGCAAACACATATCTTATGAAGAACTTGTATCCAGAATGCATAAAGTATTCTCAAACTCACTAATAAGGAAGAAACAATCCAATTACATAAAATGAGCAATTTATTTATGTATTTATATTTTAATTTCATTGTAGTTCTTTTTTTTTTTTTTTAAGATTTATTTATTTATTTGGGGGAGAGGGGCAGAGGGAGAGAGTCTTCAAGCTGAGTGTGGAGCCAGATGCAGGGCCTGATCCCACAACCCATGAGATCATTACCTGAAGTGAAAACAAGAGTCAGACACTTAACTGACTGAGCCACTCAGGCACCCTTCAGTGTTATTAACATAGAGCGTTCTATTAGTTTCAGGTGTACAGTACAGTGATTTAACTGTTACTCAGTGCTCATCATGATAGTGTCCTCTTAATTCCTTCACCTATTTCACCCCCCCGCAACTGCCCTCTGATAACCATCTGTTCTCTGTAGTTGAGTCTATTTTCTGGTTTGTATTTTTTTCCCCCTTTGTTTGTTTTGTTTTTTAAATTTTACATGTAAGTGAAATCATATGGTACTTGTCTTTCTCTGACCTACCCATTTAGCTTAGCATTATACTCTCTAGATCAATCCATGCTGCTGCAAATGGCAAGATTTCATTCTTTTTTATGGCTCAGTAATTATATAAATATATATATCTCACATATATATATCATATATATATAGATAAAATATGTGAGATATATCTATTCATTTGTGGATGAACACTTGGACTGCTTCCATAACTTGGTTATTGTAAATAATGATGCCATAAACTAAGGGTGCATATATATTTTGCATATATATTTTCAAATTAGCATTCTTATATTCTTTAGGAAAATACCCAGTAGTGTGATTATCAGATCATAGGGTAGTTCTGTTTTTAACTTTTTGAAGAACCTCCATACTGTTTTCCACAGTGACTGCATAAGTTTGCATTCCTACTAACAGTGTGAAAAGGTTCCCCTTTCTCCATATCCTCACCAACATTTAGTTGTTTTTTTGTGTGTGTTTTTAATTTTAGCCATTCTGACAGGCATGATGTGATATCTCATTGTAGTTCTGATTTACATTTCCCTGATGATGAGTGATGTTGAGCACCTTTTCATATGTCTGTTGGCCATCTGGATGTCTTCTTTGGAGAAATATCTGTTCATGTCTTCTAAAATGGGTAAAAAAATTTAAACAGCAAGAAGATATTTAAACACCATAGAAGACATGGATGGCAAATAAGCCCATGAAAAGATACTCAATAACATTAGTCATTAGAAAAATGAAAACATCAGCATCAAGTTTTGGTGAGGATATAGAGCCACCAGCATACTCTCATACCTGCCGATAAGAATGCAAAAATGCTACAACCACTTTGGAAAATAATTTTACTAGTTCTTTTTGAAGTTAAATGTACACTTACTATAAAATTCTGTAAATATATTCTTAGGTATTGAAAGTGGAATGAAAACTATATTCAAATAGAAATTTATACCGGAATGTTTATAGTAGGAATATTTATAATAGCTGAAACATGGAAATAGCCCAAATATCTTTCAATTACCTAAAGGATAAACTATAATATATCGATGCAGTGGAGTACTACTCAAAAGTAAAAAGAAGAACATATGTCAGTATGGGTGAATCTCAAATGTATTATGCTAAGTAAAAGAAGCCAGACTGAAAAGGTTGAATATTCTATGATATCATTTATATGACATTTTTGAGTAGACAAAACCACAGGGACAGAACAACAATCAGTAGTTTTCAGGGTTCATGGGAGGGAAAAGGATTTACTACAAAGGTGCAACAAAGGGAGTTTTGGATGATGAAAATATTCCATATCTTATTTGAGCTGGTGCTACCATGACTATATGCACTTGTTAAAACTCAGAACCATCAATTAAGAAGTATGAAATTTATTTCATGTAAATTATATCTTAAAAAAAAGCAGAAACAAAACAAAATAGTAAGAAGTGAGATGCCATATTCGTGGGTTGGAAAATCCAGTATTATAAAATGTCAATTTTTTCCTGCAGTGATATCTTGATGAAGTTTAATGCTAACTAAAATTCCAGAATGTTGGTGGTGGGGAAGGATGCTAACTAATCCTACAATTTAAATAGATATACAAAAATCCAAGAATAGCCAAAGTCATATTAAAAAAGAAGAGCAAAACAAAGGACTTATTAGTGTCAAGGTTTATTATAAAGCTAGAATGATTAAGAGAAGGTAGTATTGGCTCAAGGATTGACACATAGAGCAGGTGAAGAATACGCACTTGGAATAGACTCCCATGTATGTGATCACTTGGTTTATTACAACGATAATACTGCAGTTCAGTGGGGGGGAAATGTTCTTTTCCCTTTTTCCATATCCTGAGGAGGTTGGAGGTTGATCAATTGGATGCTGTGTTTTTAAAAAGGGAGGAAAATTTAAGCTTTATTTCACAATATACATAAGTGTAGTCTCATATTGCAGATCTAAATATGAAAGATGAGACAATAAAGCTTTAGAATAAAACAGGATGATATCTTCTTGACCTTAGGCTAGGTAAATATCTGTTAAGTCAGAATTAAAGGAAAAAAATTAATTAGTTCATTAAAATTAAGACCCATTCTTTCAAATACATTATGATGAAGACAAGCTACAGACTAGGAGAAAATGCATCTTTCTGACTGAGGACATTTTTCCAGAATGTGTAGAGAACTGTTAAAAATTTTAAAGGACAGTCCAATAGATTTGGTCCAATATGCAAAAGACTTGAACAGCTAATTAACAAAAGCAAGTATCCAAATAGCTAACAAATCATGTAAAAGTGTACTCAACATCATTGTTCATCAGGGAATTTAAATTAAAACCACAATGCAGTGCTATTACGCCTCCACTAGAATGACTAAAATTAAAAGACAACGTCAAATATTGATAAAGATGGAGCAGCTGGAAGTTTCAAATACTATTAATGAGAATGTGAATTGGTATAATTGCTTTGAAAAAATACTTGGTAGGACCCCTTGAAGTTGAATTATGTGCATTACTCATGAACCAGCAATTCTACTCGTGAGTATATATTCAATGGAATTATGTCCTCACTAAAAGACATGTATGAGTTCATAGCAGCATTATTTATAATAGAACTGACCTGGAAACAACTCAAATATCCATAGAAGATCATGAATTTTTAGACAACTCACAAGCCGGCATGAAAACTCAGAATGGATCCAACAGGCAGGCAGCTAGATGATAGTTCTGCATGAACTTGGTGACAGTGTTGGTGTCTGAAGCCTGGGTCCTACTGGAGAGTATAGGTAGGGGCTAAGTGCAATGCGCTGTACCTCCACCCATAAAAGTGGGGTAGCACCGCTTATGTGCTCTCTCTGTGTCTCTGTGAGATGTCCGAAACTCTTCTTTCAATTTTTTCCCATAGCTTTTTCCTCAAGAGGACGAGACCAAGAATCACAAGCATCCTGGCAGACTAATAGTCTGATGCCACTTACACCAATTATCTGTCCACCATGGACTTCGTGGGTTGAGAAGATCCAGATTCTGTTTTTTTTTTTTTTTTATTTTATTTTTATTTTTTAATTTATTTATTTTTTTATTTCCAGCATAACAGTATTCATTATTTTTGCACCACACCCCGTGCTCCATGCAATCCGTGCCCTCTATAATACCCACCACCTGGTACCCCAACCTCCCACCCCCCGTCCCTTCAAAACCCTCAGATTGTTTTTCAGAGCCATGAGAGACTATGGACTCAGATTCTGTTTTAATAAAAATTGTACTAAATGGTATGTGAAATCCTGGAGATCTTGGAATATTAAATGGGCATTAGTGGAAAAACTGGTGATTCAAATAGTCCGTAGTTTAGTTAATAGAGGTATCCGAATGTCTGTCTGTTTCTTGGTTTTGATAAACGCACCATGGTTCTGTCAATGGTAACATTAGGGGAAATTGGGTGAAGTCTATGAAAGAATTCTCTGTACTCTTTTTGCAACTTTTCTGGATGTCTAGAATTATCCCAAACTAAAATAAAATACTAAACAAAACAAAACAAAACAAACCTCCTAGCCCCCACATTGTATGCTTTGTCCTTATCTTCAAAATAAGAAATGTATTACATGTTTTGAACACAATGTAACAGTGCTCGCTTCGGCAGCACATATACTGAACACAATGTAACAGTTTAATGTCCTTGGAATTTTCTTTCAGTTTTTCTGTCATCCATTAATAGAGAATATTTACCAACCACACTAACTAAACACAGCAATAGCTTCCATGGGTGTAATGACAAAGTCTTGTAGAAATACCTGTAAATGTTTTTACTTCAAACCTGAATTATGTCAGCTAAACATTTGCGACATTTTAGGTTTCTTTACTCTAGTTTTCTTTTATGTGACATTCCAAACTCCTTAAAAAACTAAAAGAACTGAATACAGATAAAAGATAAAAAGTTTAAGATATGAGTTATATGAGGAAACTTTAGACAATATTAGAAAATATTCTTTCTAGAGGACAAACTAGTAAATGAGGTCCTCATGATTGACAGTATTGCTGGTTTTAGGAATGTCTTTCTAGCATCTACATCACTGTACACAGTGGGAGGCAAGGAAATTTGGGACCATATAAATTGGAATTCATAACTTTATTGTGCTCTCTTACCAAAAATTTGTTTCCTCCTTGGATCAAGATGCTAATTATGGTACTTAAGATTTTAACTACCAGGTGAGTCAGATATATATTTTGGTGCAGGAAATTTTGAGGGCCTTAAAGCATAGCCCCGGGGTAGTGTTCTCTCTGCTGGTCTCACTATAGACTCTGATGGAAACACTGAGTGACAGGCACAGAGAGAGAGAAAGAGCTCATTTTTGTGTACCAGAGAGAAATCTCTTCCCACAATGTGAAGAGTTATGGTTAGGCGCAAAAAGCTAGGAAAACTCCTAAAACTCAGACACAAGCAACCGTAACACAGTAACCATCTAAGAAAAGGGGTACTTACTCTATAGCAAGACTGTCCTGGGTGCAGCTGTCACTCTCTTAGGAATTTGACTCAAGATAGCTGCCCGTGTTTAATCTTTACTGCCACATATTTTATTTCATTACCAAGAATATAAACTGTAATGAACTGACAAAAGAAATGATGAAGTCTTTAATTAGGCTTAGTCACTCTTCTACTGTGAGAAAAGACTTTTGGGTCAAAAACAACTGGAGTTTTATCTTATTGCTACCATTTGCTATCTCTGTGACCTTGGGCAAGTTACTTACTCATCTGAACCCCAGTTTCTTTGCTTGTAAATTGGAGATAATTTCATAGGATTGTTTCGTGGCCTGAGAATAAAGTGCTGAGGCCAGCACATGGCACATAATGAGAGCAGATGAGAGCCCCTTATCTGTTCATTTCTGTACCCAATTCTAGCTCTCTATCATATGAGGAACCCCAATAGCTTCATGTGTATCCCAACACATGTATGTGCACCTGTTGCCAACTTCCCAGGCTTTGGCCATGCATGGAGTTTCCATTCCATTTCTGATTTTTCTCTGAAACCTTTCCCTCTTCTTTTCCTCTTCCTTCCTTTCTCCTCCCTTGACAGTAGCTTCCTTTTCTCCTCCTTCTCCCTTTCTCTTCCTCTCCCCTCTTTCTCTTCCCTGACGCTTTCCTTCTTCCTTCTCTCTTCCTCCCTTCTTCCTGCTATACCTCTTCCTAGGATAGGGTGGGCAATGTTCTCTCTCTCTCTCTCTTTCTCACACACACACACAACTAGGATTACAATTCAATGCTTAACTGCATTGTTTGAAAACTCCGATCTTTCTTCACCATAAAATCTGTCTAATGCTGCGTTAGAAGCAAACATAGTCCTAAACCAGACCACCTACTAGAAGTAACAAAGGAGCAAACAGAACTCTTCCTCCTTTCCAACCTTATTCAGTGGAGGATAATGTCGTGTCATTGCTATCTGAGGGAGGACCCAAAGCCTCTTGAATGGCTTGAATGAAGAGCCATTCACCTCTTGTATGGCTGCATACTGAACTATTTTCAGAAACAGCATGGTAGTTGAATACTTTGATCAGGTTTTTATATTATTTTTCTACATAGCTTCCAAATTTATTTTTCCACATGTCATAGTCTCACTTTTTGGGGAATGAGGCAAGTTTTCTGAAATATTCTTATCCTCTGATTATTCTGAAGAATTCCATGATCTTAATCTCATTCCTTTATTTAATGTTTTATTACAAAACAAACACCCTCCTTTTCAAACCCCAAAACTAAACCATGAGGGAGATTACAGGGTTAGTGTGTGGCCATTAAAGGAGAAAGCCCCACATAAAGAAGGGGAGCAAGCTCACGTACTGGGTTCTCACTCATGGGTGTCCAGTGAACCCACATCTGAAATGGCAACAGATCCCAAGCACCCATGGGACTAAGCACCTTAACTTCTGCAGGGCTTTTAAAATCCCTGATATATTCTGAGTTCACAAAACTCTGATATTTAGTTCTTAGAAAACCCTGTAGCTCAGAAGAGCTCAATTTATTCTCCATTTTCTGAAACTGATGACAATGTGAACTCTAGTTGGAAGTTGTTGGTCCATGTGTAGATTTCTCTTAGGTCTTCAAGGCATGGGTACCAACTGTTTGACAGGGGCCACAGTGCTGGTGCGGGCCTCTTGGTGCATATGCTGATATTTTAAGATGTTATCAAGCGTTAGAGGCATATTCACTCTTTTAAGATCCTCAGGGGTAATACAAATAGAGACATTAAGGTCATTTGGATGAGCAAAAATATAAACATTTGGAAAATGATTGATCTTACATCCAAGAAAAGATGTAAGTGCTTTCAGTGAGTTGGAGAGTGCAGAGGGACAAAGTGCATGTTTAGCTGAAGTAGGGAAAGTAGTAAATGTTCAGGGAGGACGTGCTTCCTGTGCTAAAAAGCCAAGAAGTAGATAAACTTGTCTGAGAACGGAGGGCACAGTGGCATGAACTGTGACTTGGGACAAGGCTCTAAAAAGTGGGTAGTCTGTCTAGATTGAGGGGGTACTGACGACGAGAGGGAAGTGGAAGAAAGGGAATTACTTTTGGTTATTCTGTTGTTGGTCAAGCCCATTGTGATGACTATGGAGTTGGGTGATTAGATCCTCTGCAGGTCCAAGTTCGTTGGCCAGCTGGTGGAGAGGAGTCTACAGGCAGCCTTCCACTAATGTCGCCCCCTTCAGGGATTTCCTCAGCTGCACAGATCCACCTTGCTTAAGGTCACACCCTTCCCATGGTGGCCCACCTCCAGTGACGGATCAAGGGGCAGGTATAAAAGTCCAGACACTTTGACCTTACCTAGAGGAATTCTGATGGCCTGTTTTAGGTCAAAAGCTCCCTGCAGAATCAGCTGAAGTAGTTATGAGGCCTACATCAAAGGTCAGTTTTCCTGTGGCCAATCTTGCTTTTTTCCTACCTCCCACAGGTGCCGATCCTAAGAGCATTCTAACAAATGTTCTACACTCGTAAGTCCATCTCAGATTGCGCTTCTTGAAAAGCCACCTACGACACCTTCTCGGTATGTTATGTAATTTTCATAATAACTCCCTAAGGTTGGTATTTTGGGCATTATTTTATATAGGTGAGAGATTCAGACTTAGGCTAAATGACTGGCCGGAAGTCACACACATTGGCATCCACATTTACAGTATCTGTGCTCTTTTTCAGTATATTTTGTTGCCTCCCTAAAGGATCAGCAAGAGACACATACCTTCACACGTGTGCAGTAAAGAATGGATACTTACTTATGTGCACTCATTCAGTCAACAGTTATTTACTAAATCCCAGTGTTCCAGAAATTTTACAGTTATGGAAGGAAGAAACATGAAATGGGAGATAGATCTGCTATCTACATAAAGGCTTTGTGGACACAGGAAAGGATCTTGTTTCTGCTCTATGATGACACTTTACATGTCTAAGTCTAACTTTGATAGTGTCTTTGAAGATTAACCTTTATCAGCTATATTTTCTTTTGGAATTTAATCAGTGATTAAAGAAATTAATGGGCTATGAATGTAAAACAAACAAAAACTTTTTGCTTTGAATGACGCAATACAGATACCAAAAAATTTCTGCCAAACTCGTAACCAAGACAACTGTGAAATACTGGAAGTTGTTGTAAACATCTAGGGAAAATATATATTTATGCTGCTTCTCAAATATTTTTACATTTTCACTTTAAAGATCACAAATGGAAATCTTTGATGATGTACTTTTGAGTATGGTTCATGCTGGAAAGAAAAAGGATGGATTCAAACTAAAAAAAAGAAAAAAAATTGGCCCAACATCAGAAGATTGGAAAATGAATATACATTTATATGTTTTGAGTTAGAACAAAATATTCAAGGTATGTATGCCTTATTTTTTTATGATTCCCTGCTTTAATCAACTTGTTCTGTTGGCCACAGTTGCTGTTAAACTGAGGTTCTCCACCATACTTACTCAGACCACGTATCTGCAAAATAGTATCTCTCATAAAAAATATATTCAGTGGAAGTTCATTATATGAATGAATCACCCCAAAATGTATGAGATGAAAGGTATTTTAATGTATCATGTAGATGATGTGAAATGTAGACTTCTGCACAATTTCTAGTTTGCTGCGTTGGGGACAATATTCAACCTTTCTTCTTCTGGAAAAAAGATCATATCTTTCTTTGTTAGTGTATTGCTGAAGGGTTTTACTTTTTCACCTTTGGAACTTTGCCATGTTTGGGGGGGAAAGCAAGAATGACGCCAACAGTAGGTAATATTTCTATTCTACAGAGGCAGAGTTTTAAAATTTACAGTATAAATAAGAGAGTAGGTCACCTGGGTGACTCAGCTGGTTAAGCATCAGACTTCAGCTCAGGTCTTGATCCCGGGGTCCTGGGATTGAGTCCTGCATCTGCCTCTCTGCTCATCAGGGAGCCTCTGCCTCTGCCTCTCTGTTTCTCATGCATGAATAAATAAAAGCCTTTTTAAAAAATAAGAGTGTAAATTTTGACTATAATATGTTGTTTCTAGTCTAAATCAAGATAAAAATGAATCCATTATAAAAAATAAATTCATTTAGGTGTATATTGTTACTATTCTCACTAACATCAATATTTGGTATTATTATTTGTCATTGTAAAGTTAAGTAAAAAACAGTCTTCATTCATCCCGATACTTTTCTTTCAGCTAAAACAGAGTAATTCAATTTCTTTTCAAAGCTTTCCAACCCAGTTTTCGAATCTTTGTGTTGTCTTACTACAGCTACCACAGAGTTTTAAAAATATGTGAGTTCATGCAGTAGCAAAAACTTGTACACACATATCTGCACTATTAGAAGAAAATTTCATGAAAGCAGATTGGTAGATAATTTTTCGAGTTACTATTACATATTACAAAATATGTCAGATCCCGTAATGTGCGTGAAGAGATGAAAGGATGATCAAGGAGTTAATAATCTGGGTGAAGAGATAGAATATATCAAATTGCTTAAGTCATAGAAAGGAATACTTACTTAAAAGTCAAAGTAAATGTTCTACAAGCATGGGAGAAGGTCCTTCAGACTCTGTTGGTTAAGGGTGGTCAGATTTAGCTGACTCTCAGGGGCTGGTGAGTATTTGAATGGGTGGGGAGAGGGGTCTTGGCTTTTCAGGACTGGCTGGGGAGGGGGCCAAGGGCTTTGCAGAAAAACTGGAAATGCTGTAGGAAATGTAGAATCTATTCAGAACATAATAAAATATGCTAGAGGTGGAGGAAAGTAGATAAGATGATGCACTAATGGCTGTTTTGGTCAGATTAGAGGGTTGAGGCAAACAATACTGGGTTGCAGTTTAAGTAGTTTTGGCTTTAATGGGTACACCTTCTTTTTTTTTCCTCTTCAAATTGTGTTCCATTGAACATAAATTTTGAAAGTTTTGAAGAGATGTGCCACTGAAAATTAAAAAAATAAATTCCAGAGGCAATTTCATTTGGCAAATATTGAGCTAAATGAATTTTTTCCTTTAGAACGTAACAGCTTTAATATATTAATATGCATTGTAGATTTCCAAGAAAGTGAGGAATATAGTATATAATTTTTATAAACCCATGGAAGTAAAAAGGAAGGCTCATAGAATACATATCTTTAGGGTTAAATCAATGCAACTCAGTGACTGATTAAATATGTGAAGTAAGAAAGAGTGCAAACAAAGATAAAAGATGTTAAAGTTGAGAGATTGTAAAAAATCATTTTATAATCATCGCTATTATTTGTCAAGCTGCTATTACATGGCAGGTAGTGCAGATGAAAGACTGGGACTCGGAAGTTTAAGTAATTTGTCTAGGGTCATATAGATAATATGTGGTTGTCACAATAGTGCAATCACAGTATAGTGAAATGATTGATGGAGAGACACCAAAGACATAAGTGAAAGGATAGGAAGTTCCTTTAATCACAAAGGACGTAGAAGCTTATGGTACCAATTACACAGAGCGGGAGGCAATGTGGTACACTCCCAGATGGAGGGACAGGTGTGGGCAATATATGCTTCATAATGTGATGATTCTGCCAGATGAGTTTCCTTTTTTTTTTGTTTCCAAATCTATGTGACCATCTGCAAGTCACTGTTACAAAGTAACTCCAGCAGATTCTTGAGTGCTTATTGTGGAACCAGGTGAATCAAAGGTTAATTTTCCAAGAATAGCATCTTTTAAAGTAGGCTTTAGGCTTACTGAAGTCCATTCTTAAACACAATAACTGGTGGGGCTAAGATTTAAATCTAGGTCTAACTTGTTTCAAAGCCCCAATTTTCCCTCTCTACCTGTTGATTTTGTGTGCTGATAAAAGAATGGTGAAGCCATCAGAACCCCACTGCCTGCTGCTGTTCCCTATCCAGGGCTACTGAAGACCTTGACTTCCTCTGCTTCATAGCTTGGGCGTCAAAGTGCCCCTGTGGCTCAGCTTACTTTTAGAAACCCTCCATACCAAAGAAAATCAGTTCACGTTTTAAGGGATTTACTGTGTATCAAATCCCTGGTTGGTTTGCTTAAAGCAGAGGTTACTCTGGTTGTGCGTCTTTGTATTATGTCCCAAAGGCTATGGTGTTGTAACATGTATGACCTATACTTTGCTGGGGCAGGCCCTCGGAAAGAAAGGTGTTCCAGATCATGCCACACACATCCTGACGTACAGGTCCTCATTTCTCCTCCCAGCAATGGGATGAGGGATAATAGGATAATACTGTAAGTATCCTCATTTTTTTTTAAACTAACTAACAAGAGGATAATTTTCCTAAGTTCATGTAATTAATAAATGGCAGAGCTCAAACCTGGAGCTCAGACTTTAGATTCCATATTTTTAACTCTTACTCATCAAGGTGACGGCCATGAAAATCACACAGCAACACTGCGGTCTGTTCTGACTCTGTCTCCTTGCCTCAGCGCATTGCTGCAGCTGTTACTTTCTCTGCGTCTTAGAAATCCTATGAGGTGGGACACCTGGGTGGCTCAGCCCTTGGAGTGGTCGTCATTTGGATCAGGTCATGATCTTAAGGTCATGGGACGGAGTCCCTCATGGGGCTTCTTGCTCCGCAGGGAGCCTGCTTTTCCCTCTGCCAGGGGTCCTCCTGCTTGTGCTGAAACTCTCTCTCTCTCTGATTAAAAGAAGAAGAAGGAGGAGGAGGAGGAGGAGAAGAAAAGAAATTTCATGAGGCTATTTCTGCTGTCACTCCCGTCTTCATCTGGACTCTTTTTTTTCCTTCTATTTTGATGGTATTTAACTTTAATGTCCTTCATTCAATGACGGCTTGTCTTCAGGACTCCTTTCTTGGGTCAGCACCATTGTAGGTATGAGCGAATGTCCTCCCTTATAGTGTTATGACGCTTTTGCTTTTTACCCCCTTTAAAAAATTTCAACAGTGCCATGCTATTACATTTAAAAAATGATATTCTCTTTCCTCTGTTGAGAAACTTAAATGTGTTCTATTAGGAGGTGGAGGATTTTGTAGACATTTAAAATCCTGTAAAATCCCCTCTCGGGGCTCCTGGGTGGCTTAGTTGGTTAAGTGCCTGCTTTTGGCTCAGGTCATGACCTCAGAGCCTCATGTTGGACTCCCTGGTCAGCGGGGAGTCTGCTTCTCCCTCTCCCTCTGCTCCTCCCTTCACTCATGCTTGCTCCATCTCTCTCTCTCTCAAATACATAAAATCTTAAAAAGGTTTGTTAATAACTTTATTATGAATAGTTTCCCAATTCTCTAAATTTCATCTTATCTTTTCCACATAATACCAAGGTCTATTGAACTCCTACTATAAGCTAGGCACCATGCTAGTTACATAAATAAATAAGAAAATGTCCTGGTCATTAGGTGTTCAGTGTCTCCAAAGAAAGAATGAATAACTAATCAATATGAGAAGGGTAATGCTAAAAGAATGTTAAAGGTACCTAGGGAAGAAGGAAGGGCTAGAGAAAGGACATGGTATTTGATCTATGGTATTTGATGATCAGGAATTCACTGGTTGGAAAAGGAAGGGGTGAATGAGATGAGGTGGCTGGGTGATGGGCATTGGGGAGGGTATGTGCTATGGTGAGCTGTGAATTGTATAAGACTGATGAATCACAGACCTGTACCCCTGAAACAAATAATATGTTATATGTTAATAAAAAAATAATTAAAAAAAAAGCAATGGACACACCAGGCAGAGTGAACTGTATACATAAATGTGTGGAGGTGTACATGGTGCATTAGAGGAAACAACTGATGTCTGATAGGCAGAAAGCACAGAATGTATGTAGGAGAATGGAAGGAAGAGACTATTGACAAACATTAAATGCCGTGCTAAAGAGTTCGGGTTGAAGTCTGCAGATGGTGGGGCCCCTGTCTGCTGTTCCAGGTTTACTCTTTGTACCAATACCTTCATCTCTTGCAGATCCTCCCTTAACGCCTGCTCAGGGATGAAACTGGGAGTTGAAACTGGACAGGCTCAGCAGCCAAAGCAATTTCTGATTTTAAGAAAAAAAATTTGGCTCCCTTTCAATGCTAGAAAATTCCTCAGCCCTTACCAGACAAACCAGTAGTGGTTGTGGTAACGTTTGTCAGGCAGGATGAGTATTTCTGAGTACCCATTTTGCTCCATAGTTTTCAGAATCAGTATGACTTTCATTCATGGAATACTGATTTGGTGAAGATAAGGGCTTATTAATTAAAGATTTTTTCTTTTCATTTTTTATTTATTCATTTTAGAGAGAGAGAGCACACGCGCACATGTGAGTGGGTGGAGGGGCAAAGGGGGAATGGGAGACACAGGGAGAGAAGCAGACTGTCCACTGAGTGCAAAGCTTGATGTGGGGTGATCTCAGGAGCAATCCCATGACCCTGAGATCACAACTCAAGCCGAAATCAAACTGGATGCTTAACCAATGGATCCACCTGGGCACCCCAATTAAAGGCTTTTTCTAAGTGAAGGTCTCTCTAGGTGACAGTTGGATACAGTCCACTTCATGAGTGTCTGAGTTGCTGGAATAATCTAAGTCATCAAATGTCTGCCTGGGTATTAAACTGCTCCTAGCTTTGTACATTTCTTGGAAAGGTTAATCATTTTCTTTCCAAATTTATGTGTAAACATTTCTGCCACTTTCTCAAACTTGGTCTTGATAATGTCTTTATAAATCCTTCTCATTGCCTGCTGTACTCAAATCCTTTTTTAGGAAAACTTGTCATACCGCAGCCCTGGGAAAGCAACATGACCCCATGACCTCTCCCAGCTTCCCAGTCATTGGATGAACATCTGACCCAAGGACAACCAATCCTTATCGCTGATAAGCAATAAGGCAAAATCTCTTTTTTCAGATTGTTTTTAAAATTAGAAGAGCCGGAGTCTAGAGACAGTAATTTAGACTATGATTCTTCCTGTCCATTCTTACACTGAAATAATCTTTTTAAAATATCCTCCATCCTAGCTCTTTTAGACTCAACTGAGTGAGAACACACACACACACACACACACACACACACACACACACACCCCGATGTGTCTCTCTGATGTCCATGTATTGAATTAACAGATACTGACTTTACATTTCCAGTGTGCATTATGTTGAATTTATTGTCATAAGCCTTAATCCTTTGTGGCATGGTGTCAGTAATTTCTTTTCTTTACTTTTCTTTTTTTTTTTTTTTTTTAAAGATTTTATTTATTTATTTGACAGAGAGATCACAAGTAGGCAGAGAGGCAGGCAGAGAGAGAGGAGGAAGCAGGCCCTCCCGCTGAGCAGACAGCCCAATGAGGGGCTTGATCCGAGGACCCTGGGATCATGACCTGAGCCAAAGGCAGAGGCCTTAGCCCACTGAGCCACCCAGGTGCCCCGGTGTGAGTTATTTCTAAACAACTTTTACAAGACCTGTGTACCCATTTTTTCAGGGTAGTGGCACGAGAACAGGTTAAATAATTCCCATATCAACTTTTATTTACCCTGTTATTAATATGTTGATTCCCTATTGTCTGTTTTAAACCAGGCATGATTTGTTAGCTTTGTATCATGACCAAATAAATGGTGAAGTGGGCTTTCTGCCAGGTAGAAGGGATGTGTGCAACACACACTCACACACACATGCACTCACTGTATATTCACACTCTGATCTTTTTAAAGGACAAAATAGAAATGATTGAAACCAGTTGAAATGAGCATAGCCTCGAGGTGTTGCTTAATTTATTTTTCTTAAATCATATGTATATTTACGTAATTCCAAGAAATGAAGTGAACACACAAAGGCCTTGAGGCCTTTCGTATAAACAAGGAACCACCTAGTAGGGAGTCAATTTATGCCTTTTCTTGACATTCAGATATACTGATCATTGCAGCTGGGATGATTGATTACCCAGCAATTTACACCAGTTGTGCTGATGATCAGAGCCTGCTCATTCCTCATCTATGGACAGCTAGAGCTTGTGTTTTGTATAGTTTGAAGGAGAAGCGTTGGGTGGCATGTAATACATAGGAGTGTTCTTTATTTTTATTTTTGCTAAATGGAAGCACAAACTCAAGTGTTCCACTGAACCCCAACTTAAATTTAGTTGTTTCTGTTTTTTCCCTGAGAATGCATTTGGTATATTTTTTCATCACAACTTACCAAACTCTGGTTTTCCTTTGGATTTATGAGTTCTTTTCTTTTCCTGAAGAGATTTGTCTAACAGAGACATGCCAGGCCTTCAAGGTCCCATTGAGTTATCTTGTGAGGTTGGTAGACAGCCCTGTCATCTACCCCTGCCTCATGGCGAGCTTGCAGTGTAGACTGCACCAGTTGCGTGAGACAGCATGCAAAGACCACATAATAGAGGGGATTAGATGAGAACAAAAATTTCTTTGCTTTATTTATAGTATCATTGTGGAAGGATGAAAAGCTGTAAGTCAGCTTTGCCTGGGTGTGGACTTGAAATAATCCACTCCAAACTTTGATTGTTCCCTTGACTTTGCCTTGTAAAAGCTTCCGTGGCTCCCGTGGATTATTACTTCATAAAGCTTGGACAAACATCAATTAACATACATCAAAACGTTTCCATTTGTGTCTCTCTATGAATGGAGGAGACCCAAAAGACATAACGGAGCTGGAAGCACTGGCATGGAGATTAGAGAAGGCCAGGCTGTGCAGAGGACACAGGTGCGCTGTTTGATATATGTTGGGAATATAGTATTTCTTACAGAACTTGGAGTAATTCTCAAACCAGAACTCTAAAAAACAGCTTATTGGAAACCTTTGCTATTATAAGGACTATATATATATTTTAAACCTAAGAAAGTAGTTGTTGAAGGTTAGATGAAGCCTGTGAATCTGGCTGTTAAAACTGGAGACAGCAGAAGTGATATTAGTTTTCCTAAGTCACTTGAGAACTTTTTAATCTTTTTCAAAATTTCTCAGAGTTTAAGATAAGACTTCTTTCAAACAATATGATTAATAGAAATATACTTGACACAAATGTTTGAAAATACTCATATAAAAGTCAGTGTCCAAGAAAAGTATTTCCATAGCATTTTATATTACGGAGTTTTAAATATTTCCCATTTCTTTGTGTCTGGTTTATTTTTGTGCAGATATTTTCTACCCATGATATCAATATTACATGTAGCTAGAATGAATTCAATGGCAAAATGAATTATTTTCTTTATTGTCACTTATAAAAAAATTGATGACAGATTCTTGCTCCATGTGAGAGGATTGCACTGTTAACTCTAAATATCTCTCAATGTGTGTGTGTATACGATAATAATAAGTATATTTACACAGCTAGTCCTCAGAACATCTTAATGTTGCTATTAAACACAGTGAAACATAGTGGATGATTTAAAAAAATACAATGAGATAAATCAAGAAAAGCATCATTTTTAGGATTATTGTATGTATTATATAATACTAAGGCCCAGTTCCTGGAGAATTTCATTAATAAACCTCAAAAATTGTATTGGGCCAATTTGCTGTAATTTAAAAATCCACATGGTTAGAGTGTTACTAAAGCATACTTGTTTTCCTAGATTGTCTTATAAATAAAACCAAAAGGTTGCCTCTTGCCTTAATATCTTTTGCAAATATTTGTTTTAGCAAAAATTGTGATACTATTCTAGTGTTCGGAAAATTAATAACAGTGCCCGTGTTCTGCTCAATAAGAGATGAGAAAACTCTCTTTTTGCATATAAGCAGAAGTTTTTGAAAAGCAAGAATCATTTATTTGATCTATTAAGCTGGGTATGTAGGGCAGATGGTATATGTAGGGCACAGGGAGAAATCTTGGTGCACTGGAGGGACAGAGCCATAGACAGTTGGGCCTGTGGTTGATGTTAATAGACAGGTGGGTCTGATCAGGAAGACACCTGATTGTAAAGGTGGGATTGCATAACACCAGCACCTTTCACATCCAGCTGACACTCTTTAGCCCCTAGAATAGGTAAAGTTGACATTGTGCCCTTCCTCTATCCTAGGCTGGCCACTTGAGAGACAAGATTCAGGCAATGGCTTCATGTGGGGCTGCTGGTCCATCCTCTGTTCTCTGCATTTAAGCATCCTGAGACTTAGAGTTCTGCTTTTCTATTGTGTGTCTAATTGCTATGGGGGTGATCTCTTTCCAGATGACCCTTGGCACCAATTAGCTACTGTCATCCGTGTGGAAGGAAGTCTGCTCTGTAAAATCATTGGATCCTATTTATGTTGAGTACAACTGACCTTCAGGAGAAATGTTTCCGAAGAGACAAGAAACTGTCTTCTGGTTTTGGCTCTGTTGGCTGTGCACACCTGTTTTGCTCACTCATTGAATTCTGTTGGAACATTGGAACTCTACCTTTTTGGAGCTCTGGCAGAGATCTCAAAGGAAGGAAATTTGGCAGGGTGGAGAAAAACGTGGGTTTTGAAGATGGGAAGACCTGGTTTTTGATGTTGTCTCTGCTAGGTACATCACAAGAGTGTTAGTGATGAGTAGAATTAGTGATGATGTGTGATGTGTCCGGCAACTTTTTTTTTTAGCATGAGGTAGAAGCCCAATAGGAGGTAGCTATTATGAAAAATAGTCTCATTTCTCCCATTTCACCTCCCTGATCTTGCAGTTTTAGCTCCATTCATTCAGAAGTCATAAGTGGCTTGATTATCTCTCATTTCCCTCATTTGACTGTGGCTGTGGGAGAATGAATGGACAATGGAAAAGGGTGAGAAAAACTGTGAAGGACAATGGGATAGTAGCAGACTCTTAGCGGTATATTCGTTAAGACAGACTTTTCGAAGGCTTCTCACATAGGGAAGTATGTTTAATTTAACCCAGCAAACACTTGTGTTCCTCATACATTTATTATTCTGATCACATGGATAAGGGGTCACCATGATTATCACAAGCTTGGGTGAAGCTTTCCTATGCTGCTTTGAGGAAGGAGCCTTGACCTGGTTAAAGTGAATCTACTTTGATAAATCAAAAACATTTATTAAAAAAGATACTCTACTTCCAAGGATCTTTTCCATCAACTTGCTTTTCTTGGTTGCCTATCACATGGCTACATCATTTTTAGACACCAAATGAAAAGCATGTGTAACAGAGCACAGAACTGCACTTCTGGTCCATGTTACCATGGGTAACGTCCAATATGAAAAATGGGCTTTCTTGCAGTAGAACACACCACTTTAATTATTACATGCAGTATGGAAACATGAATATTTATACAATTAGAAACTTGGAAACATTGCACAAATTCTTTCTAGTTGGACCCTTACATAGACACTTTCCTCGCAATCTGCTCTATAAACGTAGACCAAAGATGAAATATTGTGGCAGCCCTAAATTCACTGGTTCTAGAAAGAAATGCTATAAAATTGGTCCCATGAAATAAAATTGTTAGCACAGAGTCTCAAAGTTGCTTCAATTGTTTGTTTATGTATGTATGTATGTATGTATTTATTTTTTGGTGTCTATTTTCACTTGAGCAGTGGTAAGGTGTTTTTTTATTCAAAACTTTTGTTCTACTTGGTTTTGTGTGACGAAATTAAAATCACACACTGGGGTGCCTGGGTGGCTCTGTGGGTTAAACCACTGTCTTTGGCTCAGGTCATGATCTCAAGGTTCTGGGATGGAGCCCCACATTGGGCTCTCTGCTCGGCGCAGAGCCTGCATCCCTGTCCCCCCCGCCTGCCTCTCTTTCTACTTGTGATCTCTCTGTCAAATAAATAAATAAAATATTAAAAAAAAGAAATTAAAATCACACAAAGCAAGCATGTGGCTAATTAGAATATTTGAACAGTTCACTTAAGGTTGTAAATTGGGTCTTACTATAACCCCCTTTTACGGAATTTTTTTCATATTTTCTCCTTTGGATTCTAATTTTTGAGTGCAAAGATAGATCTTATGTATGTTCAAAACTTAATTTGACTCATTTGGAAACACATAAAACACACCTGTATATACATACATAAGTACCCATGCAATTAAAGTTCAAGACCTAAATCTTCTTAAAATTTTACAACATAGGATGCCTCTAGCTTGTCCTCATAAAAAATTGTGCCTCTGCTAAGGGTTTCATTTTTACGTTTCTTAGATAAAAGTAGCCAGAGTTTGATTCTCTGCTAGATTCATGTGTTATTTTTTTATTGATGTGAAAATAAATTTACTTGAGTTCTTGTCATGTTGCTGGACTTTGCATAAATTGTTGCACTAGGTTTTAAGATTTTTTTTATAATTTTTAAAATTTTTTTTATAAACATATAATGTATTATTAGCCCCAGGGGTACAGGTCTGTGAATCGCCAGGTTTACACACTTCACAGCACTCACCATAGCACATACTCTCCCCAATGTCCATAACCTCACCACCCTCTCCCTACCCCTCTCCCCCCGGTCCCCTTCAGTTTGTTTTGTGACATTAAGAGTCTCTTATGGTTTGTCTCCCACCCCGATACCATCTTGTTTCATTTATTCTTTTCCTATCCCCCAAACTCCCTCACGTTGCATCTCCACTTCCTCATATCAGGCAGATCATATGATAGTTGTCTTTCTCCAATTGACTTATTTCGCTAAGCATAATACCCTCTAGTTTTATCCACATCGTTGCAAATGGCAAGATTTCATTTCTTTTGATGGCTGCATAGTATTCCATTGTATATATATACCACATCTTCTTTATCCATTCATCTGTTGATGGACATCTAGGTTCTTTTTATAGTTTGGCTATCGTGGACATTGCTGCTATAAACATACAGGTGCATGTGCCCCTTCAGATCACTATGTTTGTATCTTTAGGGTAAATACCCAGTAGAGCAATTCCTGGGTCATAAGGTAGCTCTGTTTTCAACTTTTTGAGGAACCTCTATGCTGTTTTCCAGAATGGTTGCACCAGCCTGCATTCCCACCAACAGTGTAGAAGGGTTCCCCTTTCTCCGCATCTTCGCCATAGGCTTTAAGATTTTTAATCACTTTAAATTAATAGTAATTGATTAAATTAATGGTAATTCTGTATCTAACTGAGGATTAGATTGGTAGTATTATTTAATAGGAAAAATAACTCATGCAAGACCATGAATTTAATGCAGTTTATTCATCACCCTGTAGTATCCTCTGTGAATAGAGGCCCAAATTACTGATTCTTAGTGATACTTTGGGATATTGAATCAGCAAAGAAAAAGAATCATTCTGCATGAAAATATCCCTCAGGTCTTTCAGTGGCTACAAATACTGAATCCAGATAAGATGTTCTGCCTATTATTCATCCTCATTTGCTTTGAGCTCCTCTGTAGTTATTTCGGTACTTGCCAGTACCAGCAAGGGGAAAAGAAGCCCATTGTTGGGGAGAAATTTGTGCAGTAAGTTGGTTATCATATGCCGCTCAATAAACACTGATGACCCTCTGTTATTTCAAGAATGTACTATTCTAAGTCTATAAGGGATGTTGTAACCTCATCCTCCCCAACTTCACTCACCTGTATTTAATCAGGATTGCGACTGATGGAGGGCTTAAAAAGATAGGAAAGGGGATTTAGATTTGAGACAATAGGCAACACCACTGCCTGGCATCTGTCCCCTTAAAAATCTTGTCTTCCTGAGTATGTACCCAGCATTATGGGAAAATAATGCCATCATCTATGCCAATCCATTTTTTGGGTTTGACCTAAGACCTTGAAGAAACCTGAGAACTTCGAGGCTTTTTGTCTTAAGTAAATATTTGGAGAAGGTTTCAGAGACAATAGGTTCAAATAATTGTGTAGAGAATGAGAGTAGCGGCATGGGAGTCTTCACCAGCTCTTGTAGTCAGAAGACTTTTTTTACGAGAAGGACTTTTAAGGAAAGCCATGAGTAAAGAGATAGAAGAGGCTTAGCGCTGAGAAGTGGGAGGTCACCTGAGATGTGGCAGTGGGCTGGATGGTGGGTTGGAATGGAATGGGAGGGAGAATGAGTCCTTCCTTATGAGGAGCTGGAATCCTTCCTCCCTTACCTATGCTCCTTTGGAATGAAGAACAGCTGCTCACCATCCATACCACTGCATGATTTAATCTGCCAACTTTTTTCTGGGAATGAAATAATCCTGATTCCTTCAGGTTTTCATCATGGTGTCTGTTTCCTGGCTCTTGATTCCTTTCCACTGATTTTTCTCCAACTCTCCTCATCACAGTAATAACTGGGAGATCCAGAGGGGTACACCACTGCTGTATGCAATGGGAGCACGACTAAAACCACCTTTAAAAGCATCTTCTGTTGGCACAGCTAGTTACTGTATTGTCTGACTCTGTTTACTATGTGATCTGAAGAAAGGGAAGTTACCAGTCTTAATGGGTTTATATTTTTTTCTCTTGAAAGTGGAAATTTCAGTAGTAGTTTGTCTGTATTTGACTCTTTTTCATTTTCCTCTGATTTTTTCCTGTGCTATTTTTTCTATTGCCCAGTTTTTTTAGACAAATGGATTGTTTTCTACTTGTTTTCATTGGAGTTAAAAGTGTATAGTGTCTTTTGCTGGTGACGGCATTGACTCATTCATGCACTCAGGAAATATTTCTCAATTCCTAGTATGTGAAAGGCTGCATTCTAGGTGGAGGAAAAATACTGTACAGACTCCAGGTAGAGTTAAAATACTGAACAAAAATAGACATAGTATCTAGAGTCTTGTGTGGGGGGGGAGAAAGACGTTAATAAATAGTTGTATAAAGGATTATATAGTTAAAAAATGGAAACATGGGATTTTGAGGAAAGAGACAAGGTTGTATGAGAATACAGAAAAAGGACACTTACTTGGAATGAGATAAGGCCTCCCTGGGGGAAGGAAAGGCACTTGAGTTGAAATTTGAAGGGCAAGTGAGATGAATTAATTACACAAAGGGGCAAGTATGTCAAGAACTACATTCTGTGTAGAGGAAATACCATGTTCAAAGTGTTGTATATTTACCACATGGTCAGCAGAATTGAATTTCCTTAAATTTGTACTGTCAACTTAAACTCTTTAAGTTTGAGCTTCCCATTTCCTTTCACCTTATTTGGAGTCCCCCAGTTAAGAGTTCCTGTAATATGCTGATCCCATTAAGGGATTTGATTCTTTCCTGATTAAATAACAAAATTTTGTATTGTGTTATGTTGTCTTCAATTTCAGAGCTGAGTGAATTGGTTTGTAAAAGGAAATGCAGAATTCAAGATGAGCTTATGTGACAGGCAATCTGGCTACCTCAGGTGAGCGTACGTGTGGTTTAACCCAGCTCCAGAGTATTCATGTGTATGTGGGTGTCCTTTAGTAGATATTCCCTGGACTTTGACATATGTAGCTAATCAAAAGAATTACTTTTTAAAATTCATTCTAACTCCATAGAGCTCTGCCTTGGTATTCTTGAATCAAAAATAGCACTTCAATTTCACCTTCAATCCTAGACTTCATTTAATATTTCTCTTACCGAACCTTCTATATCCGTGTAGACATACACTGCAACAGGTACACACTGCTCTTTTTCCTGCTTGTGGCCGACAGATGCTAAGGTTCCCCAAATTCCCTAAATTCTAAGAAAATTTCATTGCATAGAACAGCCTCCTTAGAAAATGGCGATAATTATATATGGTTCTTTAGCCGGATTTCCCAGTTCTGGCCCTCCTGCATATCCCTGTGGATTTCTAGTCCTGCTTTGATCTCTAACATCTACTTGATTAATCAAGATTCCCCAAATTCCTTATCTTTCCTTAAACTCTGTGGTCCCTAAGATTTGACTTAATCACCCTATGGACTATGGACTTTTGCTTAAATATCTTAGTCTTGAGCCCTAATTCACTATCCTTGCACACCTATTCTTTAAGTACAGAGGGCATATTGCAACGTCATGTGCCTTGGAACCATGTTGATGTCATGTAAACTTTTCAATAGGAGGGGTGTGCGAAAGATACAATGGAAATGAGAGGTAGAGTGTCCTCGAAACTGCTGTTTTTTATTTCAAAATAATTAACATGACAAAGTGGCATGTTTTGGGGTACCATATTGTTGTTTCCTTCAATCTCTCCCTTTCTTCCCCTTTACTCTCACTTCTCCTCTATCCTCCCAGCCCCCAACACAAATGTTAATGCTCTGATGCTTTGGATCATAAATTCTCAATGGTATTTCCTTCTGAGGAAATTTTATATAGTCATCAGACCAAGTGAGGTAATCACCTTCAGGGGTATAAATAATTATGTATATAATGTTGGCAAATTACCTTAACTTCATTATGTGGCAAAATGTTCCTAAATCCTTAATTTATTTATGAGTACAATTTAACATACATTAATTGAAAATCTAGGCTGTGTCAGGCACTGTGCTATGAATTTTGTGTTGAAAATAACATAGTTTCTGAGGAGCTAACATTCCATTGTGGGAGAGTGTACAAAAAAGTATCATAAGATACAGTAAATGTTTTAATAGTTGTGAACCAAGCACTGCAGGAACTAAATTTAAGCACTTTCGTTGAATTCATGGACATCCTGGAAACAAGCTTCTACTTGTTAAGCCATTATATGTACAGCTCTGGACAGATTCCAATGTTAAAAATCAAAATTTAATTATATGAGTTGACATAAAGCTCTTTTTCGTGTAGCCACTAAAATAGAGATCGCTGGTACATATTCAGCTCCTTTTAAAATTGTTGAATTATTTTAAGTAACAACAACAACAAAAAACTATGATCATATTTTTTTATCAGCTGCCAACAAAGGCCTCTGCTTATATCATATTTCCAAGGAATTTCATGTTGTAACTAAGTTTATTTTGAGGACAAATTATGTCAACGGAATTCATCAAGCCCTAATTTTATTTGTTCTATGTTCTAAATTCCTGGTCATCTATGAAATCTACTATCTCGTCAGCTTTGTAATCTTGTCTCATTAACTTCCCTCAGTACAGGAAAATTCTCCAAGAAACATTTAATACCTAGATAAGAAGGGAATCATATATTTTTATGCTTGCTAATGTGAAATTCACATTTATTATGTGATATTTTCTTCTTTCATTATTTCACGTGTTAAACCTTTAACGCTTTCAAACCTTAGCAATATGATAAAGACCTTAAAAGAAGGTCTTTATGAAGACCTTCATAAAATGAAGGAAAGTTTCATTTAAGGTCATACACACAATAGCTACTCAGATATTATTGAATGCAAGAATACTAATGTATTTTCTTAAAATATGTCCTCCTAGAAGATTTTCCATACAGATTGTATCTGCGTGATGTGAGATAATGGGAGAATATTGGAGGAGGTTGTTCTCCGAGGGCTCTGAACGTATTAACTTATGCAATTCTCCTTAACAACCAGGAAAGGATTAATCTTATAAATTCTTTGAATGGTTTCTAAACTATGGGTATCTAAACTTTCCTCTCTTCTTAACTTGCTTCTCAAATATTAAGGTAAAATTATTTAGAACTTGAAAGTAAGGCAAAAAGAGAATTGCTTGACTTTCTTTGTTAAGCTATGGGATTTTCTAATAAGTTCACCTAAAGATCATCTGCTTTAAGAATATTAACTTTTCTTGATTTGATGTTTACTGGTATCCATGAGAACATTTTACAACTTGGCAACCATAGATATTAACTTACAGAAAACTGAGAATGTGCACGTATTTATTTTTCTGGTTGTAATGCAAATGATTTCAGCCCAGTAAAGAGGATAATCCAAATTTATGGTTTCTGGCGGTTAAGGAAAATAATCTGTTCTTCTTGTTTTGCTCTAATTTGGCAATCTTATTTCAGATTTCTTTTTCTTTCTTTTTTTTTTTTTTTTACACTAACTCTCTCTATATTGGGCAGTCTATTTCAGTATAGGGGATTAGCAAGATACACTGGCTTTGCTTCCTGCTTATTTCCTCGTTAATAGTTCAGGAAAACTTTAGTATGTATCTGTATGAGAATTCCGCTGTTTTAATGTTTTGAAAATTATCTGACAACAATCCTGTGACCGCTTTCTACAATTATGACAATAACTTACCAACAAGTTTCCTTCCCTACAATCTCTGCACTAGTTCCCTATCAACTTTATATTCTACTTTTAAACCACCACTTCAGCAAAACAAAAGACTTACCCATCAGAGCAAGACTAGATTCATTGTGGAGCACAACACCCTTTGTATTCATTTCCTAGGGTGTCATAAGTAACTACCACAAATTGGTGGCTTAAAATGACAGAATTCTATTCTCTCACAATTTTGGAACACAGAATTCCCAAAACGAGGTGTTAGTAAGGCCTTGCTTTTTCTGAAGGTTTTAGTGGAGAATCTCCTCTTTGTCTCTCCCAGCTTCTGGTAGCTATTGGCATTTCTTAACTCTAGGCTGCAAAATTCCAATTTCTGTAACTATGTTCATAAACTTCTCTTCTCTGGGCTTTCTCCTCTGTGTCAAATATCCTTCTGCCTCATTCTTATAAGGACACTTGTCATTGCATTTGGGATCCACCCAGATAATCCTGTTAATTCTATTTGCAAAAACCATTTTCCAAGAGATTGCCTTCACCAGTCCTGGGGATGAAGGTATGCACATATCTTTAGGGGGCTACTACTTAATCCGCTACACTGTCTGTATCCCTCTCCAGCTCAGTTATCCATCCTTACCCTCTACTGCTTCTCAACAATGTTTCTGTTTATTTCTTAATCCCTACCTTACCCCCAGCCCACTAAATCTGCTCATTGCAATTTATTGTTTCTGTTGTTCAAATGCTTTCTCTTCCTAGAGTACTCTCCCTTTCTTTTTTTATGTGGCTGGTGTCCAAGCTTCCTTCAAGCAGACCCACCACCCACTCCCATCCTGGTGGTTTTGTTCTGTGCCTTCATTGCCGCCTGAACAATCTACTGCTGCTTACTGAGTTCTCTTATCTTTTCTCCCTCGGTATATGCCTGTGCCCCCACTCATATCTTAGGTACAGGGTTTGGATTATGTCATCTTTGATTTTCTACAAACTCACACAGGGCCTGTAAATAGTAGTCATTCATTAAGACTAGAAAATGAGTCAATGAGTCTCTGACCATTTGTTACTAAAATTTAGCTAACTTCTTTTTTTTTCCCACATCATCTAAAACCTTACTCTATTCTGTTACATCTAGCATTTGGATTATAGATTATTTTATGTTCTAGTAGTTTCTTATCTATCTTGGGCTGTATTAGTTAGCTTAAACTATAAACCTTGAAGGACAGAAATTCATGTCTCTTGTGCTGTATATGTTGGGAACATGGAAATAGCTTGCTAACGATTTGTTAACTTAATCCCCACCGGAAATATCTAGAATATAAGTATATTTTAGGAGGAGGATAGTGTGGTTTAAATTCATTTTTTACTATTTTCACCCTGATAGGGAATCAAACTCTACTTCTCCGCAATTTAATAATGCTTTAGAACTTAGATAAATTATGTTCCTATTGGAATATCTAGTTTCTGGTCTAAAAAAATACTGTTAACCTGCATGAAGTCAGTTTATAGAATTTCATTTGACTTCCCCACCTTATGTCTTAATCACAACCACAATATAAATAATCTGTTGCTTCAAAACCTCCATTCACTCATACATTTTATTCTTATTGACCTTGGCTTACAGAATTTGGATGGAAGAAATCACTAACTAGGAAAGGAATATTTGAACTTTGATTCTATGTTTCAAAGCCTTAATGGAGACCTCAGCCACATGGAAGCATGTAATTATTATAAGCCTACTTTGGGGAAACCACCAGTTTCAAGAACAACGGAATTGTGTTGTATGATAGCTTACTCTAAGAAACTCGATTTTCTGTCCTTAAGTACCATCAAGTCAATACCTGGGCAATGGGAAATTTTTATTTATCTAGCCTTATGAAATTTTAGCATCAAAACCATTAAAAAATTCACCTAGTCTTAGGTGTCATTAAAAACTCTATATTTGTGCCAGATTAACTAAAAAATTGGCTTCAGATATAGTGGAGAATTAGGGCCAAGCTTTAGGCAAATGTGGGTATTCCTTTTAGGTGAAAAGTATATAAAATTCGATGGATTCTTGCCCTCTGACCTAAAACCAATTAAAACTCAACAATTTGGCTATGACTTCCTTTGAAGCTTTATATATTTTTTCAGCTATAAAATGTGAACCCAGGTCAAGAGGCAGATATTGAAGCCTCAATTTTAGGAAGAAAAATATTTATGAACCAAAAGAAAAATATTTATGATAATTCTACAGAAACTTGATGGTGAACAGAAAACTTTAAAACCTAAACAACAAAACTTAGAATATTTGGGAGAAGTGAACATTTCATGAAATTTGCTCTTACATTTTCTCTTCTTTCCATAGTCTAGCTATTAAATTCCACACAGGTTCTTCTTCTATGCTGTCTTACAATTTTTTGATGGATTCTATAGAGGAACTTTTTAAAATTTTTTCCTTTGCCTTCAATGTCGTAACTTATTTGAACCACTCTCTCTCTCTCTTTTTTTTTTTTTCCCCACCAAAGCTCTTCTTTCCTTGGGAACTTCCCAAGAATTCCCCTGAGGACTGAATCAGAGGGCTAGTGAATGGATCCAGCAATTTTGTACTCCAAGGTACTCTTCCTGTAAACACTGTTTTGACTACCACCTGTGCAAGGACACAGCTTGGTGACATGCCCCCAGTGAAGGATAAACTTTTTGTGTTCTATGGAAACTCATCCCAGGAGATGAAGAGGTGGCCTATTTATCTCTCCCTTATTTAGACGTCCCAATCTTGGAGCTCATTGTCATTTCCAGAGCATTTTCTCACTGTTTCTTACAGTTCAGCAGAGGGGTGTGTTGAGCTCTTACACAAATAAAACCTTCAGGGATTTGTCTAGACTTATCCCAAACATCCCATATGTGCTGTTTCCTTCTTTCTTTTCCTCTTTTCTTTTTCCCAATAATCTCTTTACTTCATTCAGTGAAAACTTCCATGCCTTAGAACATTTTCCTCATCTTGCAGAGATTTATTCTTTGTTTATTTATTTGAGAGAGAGCACAACTGGGAGGGGCAGAGGGAAAGGGAGAGAGAATCCCAAGCAGCCTTTGCACTGCATAAACAGCCTACCATGGGGTTCGATCTTAGGATTGAACAATCTTAGGACAATCTTAGGACTCATGAGAACATGACCTAAGCTGAAACCAAGAGTTGGCCAATTAACTCCCAACTGAGCCATGCAGGTGCCTCTCTATATTATATACTTCATGCTTTAATCAAATTAGACTCTTTGCTTTTATTCATTCCTTCATTACTTCATTCATCAAATATTTATAAATGTCTTCTATGTGCTGGGCACTGTTCAAGTCTCCCAAGATACATCAATAAACAAAACAGACACATTTTGTCCTCTCACAAGCCTTGTATTCTAGCATATCCTGGGCACCCCTGGCTTTGCATGTTTGTTCATCTTTGGTGGTACCCCCTTATATATTTGCCCAATCTCAATTTTGTCTGACATTTCATCAACTGGTATCTATATTTCAAAGCTAAATTCAGATTGTCCTTAACCCATAAAGTGCCTTCAAAAGCATATTTGCTGCTAACACTTGCAAGGCCTAGGGCTGAAGTATGAATGAAATCCCCAAACCATTTGTCTAAATACTAGAAGATATAAGTCTAGCTAAAGCCTAGAGAACTACATAATATCAACTTTGAAAAATGTGTAAGATCATGGTGTTGATAGATCTGAAAGCTGGCATAATATCCAATGTTGCTAAATTTACTATTATTGTTCATATTTGGGTATTCTGTGTTGATCAGCTGGCATTTCTTAGAGGATTAATAAAATTAAAACAACTAATAAATTATTATTTATTAATTTCTTATTTTTTCTGGTCTTCATTTCAGCAAAATCAGTAATGTTATAGTCAATAACCATCATAATATATAACAATTATATAATCAAAAATTATAAACTATAAAATCAATAATTTTATAATTGTGTTACATGAGCAGTTGATAGCCTTTCTTGGACACCATAGTACTTAGCTTTTTTTTTTAAGATTTTTTTATTTTGAGAGAGCGAGAGAGAGAAAGAGAGGGAGAGAAAGCAGGAGGGGCAGAAGGAGAGGAGAGAGAATCTCCAGCAGACTCCACGCTGAGCACAGAGCCCAATGTGGGAGATCCCGCAACCAGAGATCATGACCTGAGTTGAAACTGAGAATCAGTCACTTAACTGACTGTGCCACCCAGTGCCCCTACACTTTTGTTTTTTTAAATTTCTAATTTTAAGGATCCTATTGAGGCTATCATAACTGGAACTATTAATAAAATTCTTAAAGCAGTATTTGAATCTAAATTATCATAGATTTTATACATCATGTTCAGTTATTGTAATAGGGAGATTTATGACAAAATATCATCATCACAGAAATTATTTTAAGTCTTTTAACTTCCTTGAATAAAGTACTATGAATAGAATATTGGTTTTTTTATCTTTTGATGCAATATCTAAATCCATATGGCAATATAAATAATTAGTGTCACAGGCCATGTGTATTACTTCTAGAGTTAAACATATTTAAATTTTAAAAATCAAGATGTTTAATATTGACAGCTCTTCCTCAACTTCTATGCCCATCTATTGCAAACATGCTAATTTGCTCAAGTAGAAATATGTCCAGGTGCCATACCTGGAAGGTAAGGAAGAAAAGATGATGCTCAGAACAGTTGAAGAAAGATACTTTATTATGCAGGAATATTTCACATCCCTGCTGAGAAGGACATGGATGACAAGGTAATTAATTTTTATTTTCTCCTAGCTAACTAATTCTGCTGTCTGTGTCTTTCCCACATAATAAAGGAGTATCAGTGACTGACTGCATGCCAGTCCTTGGTACGCAGATGTAGTCACCTTTCGTTCTGGGGACAAACAGCAAAAGAATTGAAGACATGACTATTCGGGAACTGAGAGGTTTGACCTGGAGGCCAGTGTTTAAAATTACAGGTTGGACTGGATCAGTTCTGTCTACTGGATTCCAGGTGACAGGGCATTCATGTATTGTTTCATAAATGTGGTTGGTATGTTTATAATGTGTAGGGCTTTCTAAAATATGGGACCCAAATGAAGGTATCCTTCTTACCCAAATGTAGCATTCTCTAAAAGAAAGTGGACTTAGGATAGGAATGATCTATAATTCTTAAATCCCTAAACACTTTGCACTTTCCCCAGGTATACCTGGAAAAATGTGATAAAAACAACAACAATTTGCCCTCACAGAGAAAACAACTTCTTTACAACTAATGAAAGATATATTGTTTGTTTTTTAAACTATCACTTATGCCTTGCACAATAGATTCAAATTATAGAGTCTCAAATTTACTTTGAAAAATATCGAATAGCTAGCTAATTAATAAAAGGAAAGACAGAAATAACTCTAATTTATAATCCTTGGTTTTTTGTTTGTTTGTTTAGCTTTAGCTAGGAATAAATTATACATATGTGTGACAGGGCAATTAACAAAATCAATAGTAGGCCATGGTCTGAGGCTGGGTGACTAAGAGAATAGTAATAGTGTCAAAAACTAAATTATGTATGTTAATGGGAGGATGGTGGGAAAGGAGTGATGGAAAGAAGAGCAGGAATCAGTTTAGTTTAAGGTGTACTTGGTAAACACTAATGGGAAGGCTCAGAAGGAAATAAGAGATATAGGGTTAGAATGCAAGAGAGAGGGTGCAGTTAATGAAAGACTTCTGTGGTTCAGAAATTATGTGATAATATTTGCTTGTGTGATGATAATCTATATATTTCATAAGTATTTACTGCATGTCAGGCATTCTATCAAATACTCTATACACACCAGTTTATTCCTTTGAATCACATGAGCTTGATATTACCATGGTCCTTCTCTTTGAAATAATTTACATGAGATTTTGTGATGGTTACTTGCCAATATTTTATTGCTGGTATGTAACAGACCAGAAAGTAAATCAAGTATGTCTAACTGCACAGCTTTCTCTTAATCACCAAGGGCATTTGAAGCCATAGATTGAATTCCAGCTCCTTGGCAGAAGGTAAAGAAAAATAAGAGAAGGTGATACAGGGCATGGTGACATCTGGGAGAAGGGAAGGAAGCTGTACTAATTAGTCTATTTAAATTATTAGCAAGAGAAATCCTACTCAAATTGATTTAAGCAAAAAGGGGATTTTAAAAAAAGATTTTATTTATTTATTTGACAGACAGAGATCACAAGCAGTCAGGCTCCCTGCTGAGCAGAAAGCCTGATGTGAAGCTTTATCTCAGGACTCTGAGATCACGACCTGAGCCAAAGGCAGAGGCTTCAACCCGTTGAGCCACCCAGGCACCCCCCAAAAGGGGATTTTAACAGAAGGATAAATTATGACATAACTGGACAGTCATAATTACAGAAAGGCCATGATCTCTCATAACATCAAGAATCAGGCCCCAGAGGATCAGGATTTCTCCTCCGATTCATGGTCATGCTTCTCTCCACAAGTCAAGCTCTCTCTTTCTATAGAGGGGTTTCATCCATGTGACAAGAATGCAGGTAGCCAAAATGTTCCAGAGTTTTATAGCTCATGACTCAACCAACAGAGAGACACTGACAAGACTTTCTGAGTCCTAAGTCCAAAAATTCGAAGCGAGACTCTAATTGGTCCAGGCTAGTCAAATGTTATACCAAGATACTTTTTGCTATATGATAGAGAAAACATAAATATCCCCTTACTGGGTATTTTCTCACATAACAAGAAATGTGGAGAAAGAGGGCTCCAGGGCTGGTTCAGTGCTAAATGATGCCAAAGAGAAGAGTATCCAGGATTTTTTCAACCCTTCACTCATGATAGAAAGACGGTTGCTGTTATTATAATAATCATATCCTTATGGCAACATCTGAGGCAGAAAACAAATGGGGCAGAAAAGAAGATTCTCTGTATGACATTTTCGTTCAGTCAAGAGGGAAACTACTGCCTTTTGGGTTGAGTGGAGCTTGAGCAGTTCCAGGGATTCTTTTTAAGAAGAAAAAAAAGAAGAAGGAGGAGGAGGAGGAGGAGGAGGAGGAGGAGGAGGAGGAGGAGGGGGAGGGGGAGGAGGAGAAGAATATTAAAAATACAACATTAGGCTCAGGGCCTTGGCTTGGGTCATTATTAGTATGGGGCCCTAAGCTTAATAGGCTTTATGAGCTTCCTTGTACATCCAGTCTGTATTGTGTTTTCCTCCTCTGTCTCAGTGGCTGAACTGAATCAGATGGTCACTCCTGCCTGCAAGGTGCTTGGAAATGCAAGTATCTGGATCTGCTGGCAGCTAACTTTGGAGATATGTGTCTAAGACTAGAGAAAAAAGAGGAGAAGACTGGCCGTTGAATGAGGACCCATCGGTTCCCACAGTTTCCGTCATTGGAATGCTTACACACAGCCATAGGTTCCAGAATCATACTGCAAAGTGTGGCTGATTTGACAGGAACTAGGTGGATGGATTCGATGGGATGAAGTGTGTGCCTTCCAAATTTTGTCCACTTAGAATCTCAGAATGTGGCTTTATTAGGAAACAGGGTCTTCACAGATGTCATCAGTTAAGGATCTTGGGATGAATCATACTGGAGTTAGGGTGGGCCCTAAATTCAATGACTGATGTCTTAATAAAAAGAGGAGAGCCACACAGAGGGACAGAGGAAGCCAGGCAAAGGTGGAGGCAGAGACTACCACCAAGCGAGAGTCAGAGAGTCCGTTTTGGGCCCTGGGGTCACTATGACCTGAAAGAGGCACAGGAGGATTCTGTCCTCCAGTGCTTCTGAGAGAGACTGGCCTGCGGGCACCTTGCTTGCTGACCTCTAGTTCTAGAACTTGAAGAGAATACACTTCCGTTGTATGAAGCCACCCAGTTTGTGGTTATTTATAGGGGCAGCACTGGGAGAGTTAATACAATGGGATAAAGAGTAGTTATGAGAAGCAGGGGGTGTCCATTGCAGGGTTTATAAAAGGAGTTTAGAAGCAGATAGAGTCGCAGATACAGGATGAGAGCCAGGTCAATGTATTGTCTTGATGGCCGTGACTAGGCATGGGAATTGCAGTGCAAGGCAGAGTTACCAGTGCGGAATCCAGACAAGACAGTAGACATAGTGACATAGGAGGACCGACGAATTCCTGAGCATTTCTACCCCTGGCCTGACTTTGCACTATATGCTGTATGTCTGAAATTCCCCATCCCCTCATGCTTGCCTAGTTCTCTGCCCTCCCCTCCATGACACGGATGTGGAAGACACACTCCTTTCAGCCCTTCAGGTCACTGGTGTTCTCTGTGTGTGTGCACGTGCTCATGTGTATATAGGATGATACATTCATAATTTTCTATTTTTAGATATTAAGTGAGAGCATTCTAATCTCTGTCTCTTTAATTTTCTTTTCGTGGTACAATATTCCTAAAGTAATTTAGGGAGTACTCAAATGATGTCGGTGGCTTGTAATATGTATCTTGTGGAGTAGAGCATGAGAAAAAATAAGAGACACTGTGATCTTAAATTCTCATTATAAGTCTCCTATATTTAAATACAGTCATTTTTTACAATGTTAAATGTCATTTGGGGACACCGAAGCATTGCACATTTATTTAGTTTAGATCTAAAAGAAGCCGTTCTCTTCTGAAGTACGAGAATTTCTAGTTTTGTATTTTTTTTTTAAGATTTTATTTATTTATATGACAGAGAGACACAGTGAGAGAGGGAACACAAGCAGGGGGAGTGGGAGAGGGAGAAGCAGGCTTCCCACGGAACAGGGAGCCCGACCCACGGCTCAATCCCAGGATACTGGGATCATGACCTGAGCAGAAGTCAGATGCTTAATGACTGAGCCACCCAGGTGCCCCTAGTTCTATATCGTTTTGATGTGACTTTATCTTCAATGTATTCTATACTTCCACGAATTCGTGCATAGATTATATTTTCCTCACGACTCAGGATCAACATTATACACACCCATTCCCGTCCTTTGCGATGATACAGTGATGTGCTGGGACCTCTTTCCAAAGTGTCTGGGCCAGTCCTGTTGCTGAACCATTGCTCTTTCCTCTTGCTCTGAGCTGGCCAGCTGCGCTTTCAGTTGTTGCCAGCACGCTCTCCTCTACCAGAACCCTGTCTTTCTTTAATGCACTGTTTCTAATCCATTGTGGTCTGGGAATCCAAATAACACAGCTTGTTAGGATTGATCTTCCTCTACGAGTAAATGTCCCCAAGCGAGCATCTGCATCCCCCCAGTGAGTTTCCTTGGAAATTTATTCTTTGGGTTAGGTGTTACAAGTTTTGGTGCATGGATGGCCAGAATAATTTTTTCTTTGCTTCTGAACACTCTGTTCGAGCCAGCTGGCTGATGAGGTGCTTGACAGCATCCAGCGAATTCTCAGTAGGAATTGTTTTCCCCCCATTTACATTGTGTTCCACGCCCCAAGTTATTTTTAAATATTATATCTGTGTTTTTGTTTCATTTTGCCGTATCAATGGAGTACTATTAGCTTCACTTTTAAAGCCTCCATCCTGAGGAATTACCCTGCCCAAACTCTGGATAATGATAATGTGAGGCTTATTTTAGGCGAGTGTATGTTGACCGACGCACAGCCGTCGTGTGTGTCAAAGCTGGGAAAACTCTGCTAGAACAACCTGATTGTGCCCAGAGGTAATATTTAAATATACAGAGGGGTAGCTGAAGTCACAGGAGGAGAGCCAGTGTTTTCCAGGATATCATATTGTTTCTGACTCAGGTTGCAGAACGTCTTTGAAATCCTGGGATGACATTAAAGTTAAAATATTAGGAGTCGGAATTCTGAGGTCAGCATCAAGAAGGTATTTGGATCTAAGTAGTTTGGTTTAAGAAAACAGTGTCTTTGAGGGGACCCCGTTTGTCTCAGCTCCTTTTCTCAAACAGCCTGCTCTTCTCCAAAGCATCACACACAACCCAGACTGGGAGAGCCTAAATGGTGAGGGGCCCAGGATACGTGTCAAAGTTGCAAGAGCTAAGTTGTCAATAGCCACAGCCTTTAAAAGTAATGCAGGTTTAAGAAAAGGAGGGCCTCTATAAATCACTAGAAAACTCGATGATGATTCCAACTGCAGATGGGCTTTTAAACAAGTGTGTGCGTTTGCTGCTGCTTCTCAACTCCCAGTTGGATACTAAAAAAAAGGCTCTTTCTCAATTTCCTGTTCTTGTGCCTTATTAAAATCATTCTGTTGCTCTGACCCCCGCCTCTGCCTCTTTCTTCTCTTCACATCTGTGTTTGTGTGTGGAGGACGTTACCCACAGTTCCTGGCCATGAAGAATGCAGGAAGGTCCCCAGGACGAGATTGTGACCCAGCTACAGTGTGTGTGAAATGAGTGATGGGAGGAGAGAGGGCAAGCGAGCAGTGGTGCAGGGGTATGATTTGTATAGTTATTTCTAGCTTTGAATTGTTTCCAAATCTCATACATTCACAGACAGCCTCGCCAAAGCCCACAGCTGTCATGCATTTTCAACAGATTCCACAGGGCCTAGATGAGGTTTGAAGGCATTCCTTTGCTCTTACACATTAGCTAAAAGGAATTACCGTAACATCTGATATTGTGGAAGTGGGATATTTGCCATCCTGACCTTGCCCAAAGCAGTCCGGAAATGGGGTCCAAGAACGTATTATCTCATGCGGCCTCTAAAGGTCACGGGGGGCCCCTTGGTGGCATTCCAGCAAGACCCAGGCAGCCAACATGCTCTACGTTTGGACAAACTGTGGTGCTGTGTACAGACCTGGTGGGGAGACACGTGTTCCCCTTGCTCTTTGGATGTTTGTCATAGGAAAGGCATGTTCCACTGGAGAAATTCCCAGCTGTCAGTAATGTGCTGATACACCACAGCCAATCATCAGAAGACGAGCCAAATAAACAGGATGTTCCCCATGTGTGTGATTGCATGAGTGTGTAACAAAACTTCTGCCCATTTCACAGCCTCATAATGGGATTGACATGCATTGCTTAATCTGCATCTGTCTGTTTAGGGTAGAAAAACATAAACACCATGGAAACAGTGTAAGGAAGCCCTTTCTTTGGCTATATGGGCTGTTGATAATGATGGGATGAAATCTGGCATAAATTGGGAATGAACATTGCTTTAATGTTATGAGTTTACTTGCTGGGAAGTGCCGTCAAGGCATCCAAGCACAGATGAGAGGAAATGATCCGATCATCAGTGGCTATTGTGAGCTGACACAGAGGGCTGAGTCTGTGAGGATATTTTTGCATGCCGGTGGAGTCATCGTCATTCTTTCTTCTTGTAAGACACTCACTGGCTGAGCTATTTACATAAATGTACAGAAACGAGTCAAAGTTATGTCATTGCCTTTTTTGGGGTTGTTTGTTTGGAAATACTGCTTCTGATCACTATGAGTGCTAAACATATTCCTGAAGCCACAATTGAGGGAAAAGAGGAGAGAGGCAGTTCCTTCAACATTCCTGTGTAGAGTGGGTTCTCTGAAAAATAACATTAAGTATCCTGTTAGGTGTCAGACCTCTTACTCCTCTGACTGTGCAAACCCTTTTGCTCAAGTTGGTACATTTATTCATGATAATAACAATAGATATCGTTTATTAAAGATTTCCTATATGCCAGTACTGTGCTGTCTTTAACATACATGAACTCTTCTAATTCTCACAAAAACATATAATGTTGATATTATTATTGTTCCTCTTTTAAAGAGAAACTTACTAGGGTTTGCAGAAGGAAGTAGGCTTGCTTAAGAAGATGGAGCTAGTGAGGGAGCAAGTGTGAAACCACATCTATATGAGTACAAAACCCATGCACTTAACTGTTCCTTCATAGTATTACGCTCGTGTGTCTCTGCTTTCTGAGAAATGGTGTTTCTATTTCCGCCTCAGATGTTATGTTCCATAGAAAGATGATCCAGTATATCTTCTTGAACAGGCTTGATGTACAAAGACCAGTCTGGTGTTCTAGGGTTTGGCAAGGTTGAAGGTTGAAGACCATGACGTGAAACCTTGGTAACAACTTCTGTTACTCAAGTTTGATCTTCTGACTTTGGTTGTTACCTATTGTTTTTGAAACTTAATGGCTAAGATACATGGATTTAAGCCAAAATCATGTGCCTAAAATTTTTTTGACACTCTTTCAATAGTTTTTATTTGATAAACACAGTGGGAAAAAGAAAAAAGTTGTGAATGCACAGATTATGTGTGCTTATTTCTGTTGATGAAATCAAAGACTTGTACTACTATAGCATCTAGCAGAAGACAGAACCACATCGCAGTTGGGGCACAGGCTTGGGATTTTCATGACTTATTATCTCTGTGACCCTGGGAAATTTAATTGATGTCTCTGTACTTATTTTCCCCCCATCTGTACAACAGGCATAAAGAAATAATAATAATTATAGTACTGTTCCTAGAAGGAAATGAGAGAATACCTGTAAATGTGTGCCCCCTAATAAGTATTCAACAGTATGTACCTAAATGTCTTGGAACTTTCCATCACTAATATTTGTATTATATTGCTCCAAGGTTCTCCTCGAAGTCAGACTGACTAGATTGTATTTGTAAAATGTAGTCTCCCTAAGCTTAGAATGTAAGCTCCCTGAAACCAGATACCTTTTTTTCCCCTATTTTTTTTTCTTCTTTCTGCTGTGTTTTCATTACTTAGAACAGCGCCTGACACGTGGTAGGTAGGTCCCTACAAATATCTGTTAAATAAATGAATGTTAGCTATTACTACCATTACTATTATTATCTGCTTCATACTCAGATACTATACTGAAAAAAAAATCCTCAAGATATGGTTTAAATTTGAATGGTTACCAAGGTTTAATATATTTGATTCTTAATCATAAAATTTAACAGCTTATCAGTACATCGGAGCATATGGAGTTTAACCTCTTCAACTTATAACATTAAGAGAACGTAAAACACCCTGAGTCCCAGCGATATCCCACGATGTTCTCTTAGTCAAGAATGACCTAGTACCAAATAAGAACTGCCCTTGAAGCCTCTGGACCCCAAATCCAGTGCTCTTTCTTCTGTGCCCCAATGACTTCTAATTTGGGTACCAACATAGTTCTCCACCCCTCAGTGGACCAGTCAGCCCTCAGTCCAGGTGGAATCCCACATTTATTTCACTGTTGTGTTTTACTCCAAACTTCCCATCACCTGTGGATGATTGGTCATTGCCATCCTTCAGGTTTTTTACTGTGATGGAATTTCTTTTTGGATGAAAATGAGCTCTCCCTCAATCCCCACACAGGGATGACTAAGAATTGCAAGAGGCCAGGGAGGGCTGTTCTTATCCAGGTCCCTTGGCCACTAGGATATGCACATTTTTTAGGAAATGCACATTTTTTCTTTGCTATTTGCAGTCTTTCTCTGAATTTTGAGATCTCCAGAAACTTTCACTTGGGGAGAAAATCAGAACAAATACAAAAATTACAAATACAAGCTGTATGGGTTATTGCTTCTCTGACTCCAGAGTTGTTCAGGGAAAAAGAAGGTATCAGTTCATCTGACAACCAACCATTTATTGTAACATGACAAGCAATGTGACTGTGTGTGTATGGAGTTAACAAGTATTTTTAAGTTCCATTCTTTTCCTTTAAGGACGTTACAGTATTGCTGAAAAACAAATTATCCAAAATAAATCCTGTAATGCAAAACACAATAGCTAGAAATGAAGAGTGGAGATGAAAAAATTTTGAGGGAACTTAGAGGAGGGAAAAAAAAATCACTTACAAAGGGGGAGTTAGGATGTTCATGGAAGAGGCAAGATCTTAACTAGACTTTCATGGATCACTTGTCTTCACATTTCATGCATCTCGGATGAAATAGATTTTAGAGTTGATTACTTAGGGTCTGTTTTACTTCATGGCATTTTATCTTCTCATGCATGCCATATCACAGACACATATGTGTGCAACTTGAGGCAACAGTTTATTTCTCAAAATAGGTTCTTATTAGAGGCATTAATTTTTTTTTGCATAGTCATAATTACAAATACTTACTTGAGTTTATAAATGACAACATATTCCTGAAAGACAAAAGTTTGTATCTTGCATGTGCCCATGTACAGTATTTGGAGTCTCTACAAACAGCTAAGCATTAAATAGCAGAGGATTTTTGGACACTGTTAATTCAACTCACATAACTGATTATGGTTAAAACATAAAACATTTCCAAATAAAAGTCCATTATGAGGTAGTGTGGAGATTTAAAGGGACCCATGAGCTGAACCCATGATTAGTATACCAACTGCTTTCACAGAAGTTTCCCCCCATGGAAGGGTATCTTTCAACTTAAAATAATTTGCTGCACCTATTTTAACAGCTGATCTCTTTCCTTAACCTTATTTTCAAGCATAGATATAATGCTGGTTAAATAAGTATCTTTAGTTTTACTAAACATTTAACAATGCATTATGTACTAAGCAGTAACTAGAAAATTGGAAGTTCTCTTTTTTATTGAGGTACAGTTGACATATAACATTATATTAGTTTCAGGTGTACAACATAATGATTTGATATTTGCATGTATTGCAAAAAGGTCACCACACTGTCTTAAAAGTTTTGATTAATTTTACTAAACCATGTTGTATTTTCCATTTACCAAACCAAAATTAAAGAAATAAATTCAAGGTTTTTTTTATTTTTGTATATTTATTGTGGGAACCACAAGGAATGTGATTTCTATCAGTTGAGAGCAGTGGTGTGTCTTCATTGTCCAGTCTTTCCCCTGCATTTTGGCTTTGCTCTGTCCCTCATCAGCTGAGGAATTGTCTGCTGTGGGGTTTTCTCTGTTTAGGGTTTATGCCGCTCACTTGGTTTTGTGACCTTGGGATGTTCCACCTACTCATTTTGCTTGCTGGCTCCTAAGGCTATGATTTCAGCTACAGTGTTCTGAGTCTCTCATGTGGAGCGTGCTGACAGATGTGCACGCTGAACATTTTAACCAGCGCACTTCCGTAGGTTTCTTCTGAAGCTGATGGAATGACCAAAACAATCCTATGCTCTTCCGAAGAACAGAAGGAAGGCAACACCAGAAAGATGGCTCAAACAGAGCCACTGTGGAAGACATGTTAGAGGTATAACAGAGCACAAGAACGATGGTGTCCTGTAGCTTTTTGAGGGCCACCTTCTCTCAAGTCGAGAATTTAGTGGGAGCACTTTACTCAAAGTCTGTGTCCTGTGTCTTGCTATCATTAGTTTTTATCACAGTACTGGATCTTAGATCAGTTTATGCAGACGAGTCAATTGAATTTTTGGAACTATCTTAGGACTAGTATGCTAAAGTCATGAAAATATAAGTATAGAAAGAAGAATGATTTATTCCCAAATATTTATTGAGCTGTTATTATGTGAGGGAGACTAAAGGATAGGTAGGCAAGATGTAGTCTTTGCCCAGAAGACCTTGTGCACAATTGCTGAAACTGGCATGGGGCCTTCAGCTATAGTGGAAAGAAGTTGCGATCATAATCCAAATTAAGAAGATTTTCCAGAATTTGGTTGAATAGTATACCTAGAAGGGCTTTCAGAAATCATCTACTCCTCCTATCTTATTCTATGAGTACAATTGTAATTGTGACTTGCGCAAGATCACCTAGAAATTTAGCAGAAAGTCAGATATTAACAAAGCTATCTTTCCTTTAAACCTCATGATTTAAAAAAAATGATAGGGTATATATAGAATATATCAGTATATATCAATATATATATTCTGATTTAAGTAGGTCAAATGCAATTTGATTTTACTTTTATTAGCTTAGTGCTGATTGTTTTAATTCTAAATGTGCTTAATTTGGTTTTCTCGGCATTATATATATATATATATATATATATTTTTTTTTTTTAAAAGATTTTATTTATTTATTTGAAAGAGAGAGAGTGAGAATAAGCAGAGAGGAAGGGCAGAGAGAGAAGGAGAAGCAGGCTCCCCACTGAGCAGGACCTGAGAACATGACCTGAACTGACATTTAACCGACTGAGCCACATAGGTGCCCCTGCATTGTATATTTTCAGTTACTTATTTAAGTTATTTATTTAAGTTACAGGAGAGAGGGCAAGAGGAAGTTTTCTCTATTTTGCCCTTTAATTTTTTTCACTTTCTATTAGTGCTAACTTAGAACTTTTTATTATAGAAATAGTAGATGTTAATTGAATAAAACTAGAAAATATAGATAAGAAAAAAGTGAAAACTAAATTCAACTATAATCCAACCCTCAAAAAGAAAGCCTATATTTTATATACATAATGTTTATTTTTGTTATTATATTTTTATATATTATATTTATTAATTTAAAATATTAAATTAAAATTTAATTTTATACTATATAATATATAATGAAATTATAAAATATAAAACATATTGCATATATAAAATATATTTACATTATGCATATCTTCATTGCCATTAAAAATGAAGTCACATTTAAACTACTATTTATACTTCATTTTTTTTCACTATTAAATGGGCATTTTCCATGTGCTAAATATGTTTAGAATATCATTTTTATTGAGACTGCAAAATAGTCTTTTATTTCTTATATTTTTGGACATTTTATTTATCATTAATTTTTGGACACAAGTTTTCTTCATTGTAAATATTCTACAATAAAGATCCACATAATTGGATACTTATCTTTCATTATTTTCTTACGTTTTCAGATGTGGAGTTCCTGGATCAAAGAACATACATATACTTAAGACTTTTGATACATAGTGCACCTACTACCAACACTTACTTTTTGTCCAAGGTTTCAGATTTTGTTGTTTGTTTATTTTGTTTTTTAATTTTTATAATTTTTTTCAAATTCGTAGGTTATGTTCAGTCCTGCGGACTTTCAAATTGCCAAGGGTGAATACATCTGTTAACAAACAAACCCATAAAGAGAAGACTCTCATGCAAGAAATAGAGTCACCATGGCTTAGCATCCACACAGAAGGCCTTCTATTTCCTGAAAAGTGTTGTATTAAGTGTTTGAAATAGATGTTTCTTCATTTCTATCTCTGCAGGGCAAAAGCATGATGAGTCTAAATTTAGCACTGGCATCAAGAGATGGATATTTTCACATCTTCATGTCTCCTTCCCAGAGATATCTGACTCCCACTTGTCAAATCTGGGATGGACATAAATTGGGTATATGGTTCTCTAAGAACTTGAAAGTCTTCAGATGTTAGAGAACAGATATTGTCACCTACTAGAGGACATTGTGATGTTTCTACTTCTTTTAAGTTTTCTTTCTGTGTATAATTATTTATTAATATGAGAAGAAGTAATAGTTACTATTTTTAAACTTGTCTCATTAGAAGCTGCTAGATGTGATAATGAATATACTAAATTCAGTGAGGTTTGCAGGTATCTTTTAAAAGTAAGACTATACATTCTAATATAAAAATATTTTTAAAGAGAAAAATGCACATATCTTTATTTTTTGCAACTATAACTTTTCCTGTTCTGGTGCCTCATAGAGTACATATTCTTTGGTATTTTAGAATACAAAATAGTTGCAGCTAGTTTCAAACATGGTACTTTATGATAATAGGTGTAGACAGTTTCAAACATGATATGTGAGCATAGACACTGAGAAATGTAAATTAATTATATTAATTAATTAATACCTCCATTTCCAAAACAATCTAAAATTTCAAAGGAAACTACTACTGCATTTGATTATTTAATACCATCTGTGACTTGAATTGCTTATGTCATAATTATTATAAACCATCTCCAAAGATTTTTTTACAATTAAGCATTTTGTCATCTAAGAGAATGTTTGTATAATTTTGGATTTTACTACAACTCAGTTAATTATGTTTTATTTATTTAAGCTTTTATTTTTAAGTATCTCTACATCCAGTGTAGGCTTGTCTACATCCCTGAGATCAGGAGTCTCATGCTCTACCAACAGAGCCAGACATGTGCCTCAATAATGTTTTAAATAAATATATGTACAATTATTTTGTAATCATCATATATTTCAAGTGTGTGTTAATTCATTATTTGGAATGGAATAGCTCTAGGAAAACTTACTGAAATTTTGAGTGCTACTTTTTTTTGGACAATGTGGATTTTGTACTTCGTAAGTACACTCACCTCATATCAGTAAAGTAGACTAAGTTTAAAAGTCTACTTTAAAAACAGAAGAGAATATTGCTGTATTTGAATATAGGATAGGCACAACTTGATGGAATGGAAAGAAGTAAAGTAAATGAAAAAGGCTGTAGCATTGATAACTTCAAGCTCCAGGCAGATTCACATGTTGACTATTAGGCGTTCTAAATAATTGTCAGGTAGAAATAGAGTCTTGAGTACGTGCAGCTGAGACCATGTCTTGTCCTGACTGTGTTCCCTGAAACACTAAAAAAAAAAAAAAAAAGTATGTATCTGAGTTTTTTTTAAAAAAAGACTTATCTGAGGGAGAGAGGGAACAAAGCCCATACCCACGCACACACACACACGGGTGTGGGATGGGTAGAAGGAGAGGGAGACAGAGTCCCAAGCAGGCTTCAGCTGAGTGCAGAGCCCTATATGGGGCTAGATCTCATGACCCTAAAATCACGACCTGAGCCAAAACCAAGAATCTGCCACCTACCTCTGCCACCCAACCACCCCTGGGCATTTAAATCTGGGCATTTTAAAATAAATGCAGCCCGAATGGGAACTTGATACTAATTTCTTAACTAGTTCATTGGAAATAGTTTTATTAGTTGGACTAAAAGGAAGGAAAGGAAAAAAAAAAAGTAAGTTTGATTATTGAGATAGCTATTGAAGATTTGTTTCATGCTGGACATTATTCTGAACTATATTTGCACATTACCGCATATAATTCTTGCCACTCCCCATGTGAGAGATACTGTTAGAACTCATTTCAGAGAGGAGAACATGGAGGCGTCTTCTCTGAGGAGGCCCAGATTGTTGAGACACTTGGTCTAGGACATGTAATTAGTAAGTGGATGACCTAGGATAAGAAGCCCAAAATGTATGATAGGAAACATTAGTGCCCTCAGCCAATTCTAATAGCTTCATATCTATTTTGTACTTCATTGATTCTAATGAAGTAAAGTAATGCTTTGAAACTTCTTTTTTATTTTAAACTTTCCAAGCTCTAGCACTGAAGGTTGAAATTTTTTCTTAATTGATCCTAATGTATGGATTGAGAATTTGAGAGTGCATCTTTCCAAAGTAGGTTCGTTCCTCACCTGATCTATAAATACAGGATTGTTGCCTTTTTAGTCCAGGAAGGAGTCAGTATGAAAGGATCAGTTTACTCTGTAAGCCCATTATAATGCTTCTCACAAAAAATCCAATTAAAAACTATTGTGAAAACAAGAGGAATCAAAGGTCTTTCACCCCAGCATAGGGCTGGAAATAGCACCTTGTTATTTACTACTAATATTATATTGTCTTTATAGGCATGCTGCTGATACAATTACCTGGCCATTTTATCTTGTATGAGGTAGTAGTGATTATTATTATAAGTTATATATTTTTTCTTTTACTATGTGCCACGTTTGTTTTCAAATGAAATCTGACTCATCCCATTCTAGTCAAGTAATGCCTAAACTATAATATTTTACAATATTAAACATAACTTTATACCATCCTGGTATCGAGTACAATATCAAACAATTCTGAAATATAACCCGAGAAAAATGTTGATGTTGCAGAAAGATGTCATCAGAGCTCAGTCCAAATTAACCAACATAATAACTTCCTACCAAATGTAACCATCTCTAGCTTAAAACAAAGATCTGCTTCATAATACAAACATATCCTTCCCTGGAGCAGGACTGATAATTAATGCCACACATTCATGGTGAGAAATGTATATGAGTTCGGTCATAAATGTTCTCATGCATTTTAACTGTCAATAAAATGAATAGCTTTTATTATTTCAGAATGATAACTTGTTCCCAGACACCGCTACTTTGCAGGGATGATGACTGCCTTGGCACATAATGAAGTATTATGGGAACATGCCTTAAGCATTTGTAAGACACACCCTTAGCTCTGAATCAATGTGGCAAGGGCAACACATAAGGGCACAAGGAATATGCTTGAGGAAATCCAATCCCTGCTCTTGCTTCCACTTATACGCTCATAAATCTGTCTAGGTGAATATCTCAAGCTCAGTTAGGGAAAAAAAAAAAATCTTAAAAAAAAAACCAAAAAAACAATACTCCTCTTTCTTTGGCTTGCACGGCCAAGTGCATTGTTCATGGTCATCCCTGCTTTCTAGACACAGCTTTTTGTTTGATTTTTAGAAAATCTCCGAAGTCTTGACTTCTGTGGGTAATTTTGTTCCACATTAAGAGAAAAGGACTTGCATGTCTTCTTACTCTTTGGCACATTAAAAACACGTGAGGCTGGCACATAGGTAATGGATAAAAGTAATTAGTTCCTGGGATGGAAAGAATTATCATTTGAATTGGAATTAAAAATAGGACCTCTGACTTTCATTCCAACATATAAAGATCTTGGAAGTTGTCACTCCTGTCCTTACAACAAGGAATCTAAACACACTTAAGATTGATGACTTTCTCGGACCTGGCAGAGAACAAAATTTGCAGGTCAAATTCCCGTCACAAATTTTGGTGAGATGGGCAAATTTGGAGTCACAATGGAGATCCACTTGCCCGAAGCTGCTGGTACCAAAATATGGTATGGATGTTTAAATGCCAGTTTTGAGGAAATGCTGCAGGTTGACTATAAACTAGCAGGAGAGTGGGAAAGTTGCAGAGGTTTCAGTTTTATGGGGCCCCATGAACTTCAAACTCCAGGAATCCTACTGGATTCTCATAGTGAAGATCTAAGAAAGATCCTCTTGTGGTTTTGGCATAGACAGGCAAAGAGTAATCTTTGCAAAATAGTCCCAGAGAGTTCTCCATAACAAAGACACATGCTTGAAGACAAAAGAATACCAGAGCCTCACCCCAACTGAACGAAGGGCATTGTCACTCCAGCTAGCCCTCTGGTATCACCTATGGGGGGAAAAGTTATACCTTGGAGAAGCACCTGTGAAGGTCACAGCCCAGGCACTAGGAAAGCTCAAAGTCACCAGGTAAGATAAAAACAAAAGGACTAGAGAAAACTGTATACGGTGGCCCCTACATTTATAGCAAATACTAGAACAACATACTTGGCTTTTAGAAAAATTACAAAGCTAAATAGGTTATGGGTAAAATTGCAAGCATGCCAAAAAGCAAGAAAATAGTCTGAAGAGTTAAGGCGAGACTCAGAATCAAACTTGGATATAGCACAGATATTGGAAGTAACATAATTAAAAATAAATATGATTAGTAAGTTAAAGACCCTGAAGGAAAAAAAAAAAGTAGATAACATGTAAAAACAGATGAGTACTGTAAACTGAAAGATGGAAGCTATAAGAAAGAATCAAAAGGAAATGCTAGAAATTGAAGACAAAAATTAAAAGTGACTTTCAGGGGCTCATCAGTAGATTAGGCATGCCTAAGGTTAGAGCTAGTGAGGTTAAACATGGGTCAAAAGAAACTTACTGAATTGAAAGCTACTGGAGAAAAAAAAAGATTAAAAACTCCCCAGAATATCTGAAATATCTGAGAACTGAGACAACTGAAAAGAAAAGAAAATAACATATGCATGATTGGAACATTAGAAAGAGAGGAAAGCAAAAACAGTGCAGAAGGAATATATGAAGAGAAAACTGTTGAGAACTTCCCAAAAGTAATCACAGACACAAAACCATAGATATAGGACACTCAGAAAACATCAAGAAAGTTAAATTATAACCTCTAAACAACAACAATAACAGCTAAGAACTACACTTAGCTATATCATAGTCAAGCTTCAGAAAATCAAAGACAAAGAGAAAATCATGAAAAAAGGCAGAGAAAAAAAATACACCTTACTTATAGATGAACAGGATAAGAATTATATTGGTCTTCTGATCAGAAACCATGCAAATAAGAAGAGAGTGGGTGGGGGGATGCCTGGGGTGCTCAGTAGGTTAAGCCTCTGCCTTTGGCTCAGGTCATGATCCCCGGGTCCTGGGATTGAGTCTGACATCAGGCTCCTTGCTCAGTAGAGAACCTGCGTTTCCCTCTGCCTGCTGCTCATCTTGCTTGCTCTTGCTCTCTCTTTCTCTCTCTCTCTCTCTGACTGGTAAATAAAAAAAATCTTAAAAAAAAAAAAAAGGAAGGAAGAAAGTGGAGGGAAATATTTAAAGTTTTGAAAGAAAAAAACACCAACATATAGTTCTATAGCCAGTAAGATTATACTTCAAAAGTAAAGAAAAAATGAACACTTTCTCAGACAAACAGAAGTTTGAGAGACTTTATTATCACCAGCAAACATGTCCTCAAAGAAATGTTAAAAGAAGTATTTCAGGGAGAATAAATATGTTATAGGTCAGAAAGTCAGACTTACATGAAGAAAGGAAGTGTGTCGGAGAAGTAATAAATCAAGGTAAAATGAAGTTTTTTTTTTCATTTTTAAAAAACTGTTGAAAGCAATACTAATTACAATATATTGGGTTATTATAGTGCATTGATAAATTAAAATAAATGAATGAGTGAAAAAAGGACAGGAAAGAGGAATAGGAAATCCTCTATAGTAAGATACCCGCATTATGTACATATGAAGTGTAGTTATTGAAGGTGGACTTAGATTTGTTAAAAATGCATATTTGAAATTCCAAGTCAACACTAAAAATATTTAAAAAAAATAATTGCTATTGTAAGAGAAAATAAATGGAATCATATAAAATGCTCACTTGAAAGCGGAGAAGGCAGAAAATGAGAGAAATGAGATGAAACAGAGAACAAATATAATATTTAGGACAGTTAAACATGGTCCTTATTAATTCAATTGTGTTTAATAATCACTGTTTATATACATCAAATTAAAAGACAAATTATCAGTGGATTAAAAGATAAATATGGAATTGTATCAGTAAGATCATAGTAGCTGCTGTAGCAAATAGGCTTCACAATTTAAATGGCTTAACACAATACAAAGTTTACTTGCTCACGTAAAAGTTCATGAGGTCGTCATAGGTAGTTCCAGGCACCAAGGTCTTCCAGACTATGTCAGGACCCCAAGTCTTTGTACTGGATGGTCTTGTCGTCCTTTGTACTTCTTAAATTTTGCATCCAGATGGTTCAAAGGGGAGAGAGAGAGGAAAGGATAAGAATTTATAAATGTGTAATTCACGAATCTTTCTCAAAAACATATTTTAGAATGACAACTTAATTAGAAGATATTTATACATGTTAAAAAAAAGAGGTATAAACCACCAGGATTTAGAGAAAGGTATTTTTCTGAACATCAATCCAAGGTACTTTGTTACATAAATATAAAGAACAAGCTCTAAAATGAAAGATGTAATATTTTAGATAAATTTGCCAAAGAAAATTTGAGATTTAAAAAAATGTGAAAGAAAAACTTGAATTATGTTTTAAAAAATTAATGGACAATTTCTGGAAACCAGTTTTAATAAATCATTTTTTTTTTCATTTTGGCACAGTTTTTTATTTTAAATGCTAAAAAAATGGTCCAATCTGGTGACTGTCCAAACCTAAACTTGTTTAAATAGAAAATGCTGGCTTAAAATGTTTACCTCTCTCTTAAGTTTATGACCCTTGTCTCCATTCACTTACCACATATTTCCATGTGAATGGTCAAGCAAGTAATTAAATCTGTATGTCCAGAATTTAAAAACTAAATAAAACATAAAGGTCTCCACTGAAAGAACTTCTAATCCTGGAAAGAGAGAATAAAGATAATTCAACCTATTCATTTAATGTCAAGAAAATGGTACAACACAAAGTGGTAGAAAGGAATCCAAATATAAAAGATATCTCAATAGATGCAAATTAATTAACCATAGGACTAGTTAAAGCAAAGAGATTTTTATTGTTTATTTTTAAAAATTTGTGTACTTATTTGTGAGAAATAGAGCAAAACAATGACACAGAAAGGTTCAATGTAAACAGATAGAAAAATATATTAGAAAAATACTATATAACTATCATACCAAGTATGAAGCCAACAATCCTTTACTAATGGGAAAGAAGAGCATTTTATAATATTAAATCTATTTCCCAAGAATATGTGGCAGTGTGAACCTATGTGCAATCAGTAACATAACCTCAAACACATGAGGAAAAATGGAAATAATTTCAAGAAGAAATTAACAAATCCACATAGAATATTTTAATACAATTTTGTGAAGTATTGGTATCAAGCATATAAATTGTATTACATATACAGATAAATTAAATAATACAATTAACGTGTTTTGTCTAATGTGTGTATACAAAATCCTTCACCCAACAATTACAGAATAAAAAGATTATTTTTTAAACACTCGTTAAATTCTACAAAAATTGGCCATCACCACAAAGATCAGTGAATGAAGCTGATATTGTCTGGTCATGGGCAATAAAGTTTTATAACAATATATTTTGAATATATGAATATAATCCATATATTTTGAATTTTAAAACAATACTCTTCAATGCAATTTCATGGATTTAGTAATGATGATGTTTAGACGATGCTTAGATGATCAGCCAATTTCAGTAGAATGCTTAGCATGGTTGGTGTGGTGTGCCATGTGTGGTATATATACTTTATAAAACCCCAGAGGCAGGTTTCACTGCAATTATTTTGGTGATGAGGAAACTCAAGCACAGATCTGATGAAGGATGGAGCGAAGATTGAAAGGCCAGACAATTTGACCTCCAACCTTGTGATTTCAACCATGACAGTGCAAGACTGAAAAATCAAAGTCAGACTCTAGCAGTGATGAGACGCTACATATCAAAACTGGTGGGAGGCAGTTGAAGTGGTTTGTAGGGAGTTCTTTCTGCAATTCAAATAATAGTGTAGAAGATACAGTAAAAATTCATGTTCAATGAGTTCATCAAAAACTCAGATAAAGAGAAACTTTCTAGCCAGGTAAACTCAGCAAAGTAAACTCAGAAAATAAAGAAGATAGAATAAAAATTAAGCCTAAAACTAAGAAACACAGACCTAAAATCTGTTTCTTTAGAAGAAGTTTCCTTGACAAAACTGATTTTAAAAAGGGCAATAAAAAATATGAAAAAAAAAAGAACATGACTACATGTAGAAAAATAATATTACAGATAAGTGGTAAGTTGTATAAGGAACTTTTATACCAATACCTGGGTGAACTGGCTGATTTTTTTAGAAAACTGTATATTATCAAAATTAATTTTGAGGAAATTTTACAAACCTAATTAATCTAAAGCCTTTATAGTCACTTAATCAATAGTCAAGAACTTACCAACAAAACTGGGACAAAACCATACAATTTTTAAGTACAGGTTTTCCTAAACCTTCGAACACTTATTTCAAAAATTGAGGAATAAGGAAGAGTCCCAACTCACCAAAGGCTGAGAGAGAGAGAGGGAGAGAGAGAGAGAGGAGTGCCATATAGGCCAATCTCTTTTATAAGCGTAGATGTAAAAGTTCTAAATAAGGCCTTAAAAAAATTAACAAATATCATATATTTCTCTAAAGTACATAAGATTTAATTTTCAAAATACACAGATGGGTGTTTTATAATTGACACAGTCAAATTGTTTTCAGTAACAAAGTTGCATAATGATGAAAATATTGCCAAACATCTGTTTTCAAAATTCTGTCTTGATAGCAAGAATTATTTTCTAAACCAATCATTTTCTCACTTCTTATTAAAAATGCCTCTTTTACATTGGGACATATTAAGGGGTGTGTGTGTTCAAATACTGCTAAGCAGGCATTTTTAATCATAGAAAAGTTCAGAAATTTGGAACAGTTTTTTTTTTTTTTTCCCCTAAGAGAAAAACATGTAACTCATCTTCAGATTCTCCAACTTTTTTGAGGACTTTTCTTTGAGAAAGCCAGCCTCTCTTTATGGTACTTAGGATTTTCATGTCAGCTCCTCATTTCAGTACAAATTATTGTAAATATTTTTCTACTTTCTACATGTAATGCAATCCTGGAATTAACTATAATATAATCCCTAAACTTTTCTGACTTATAATCAGAATTTTGTAATCAGTTTAGATCTGGATATTAAATATTAGTAGATTCAGTTGCTCTCTTTATAAATTAAAAATTAATATAAAAGAACCATCTTCCTTAGCCTCTGAAATGCAAAACTCTACGTTGGAAACTGTTGTTCTGATGAAATAGGACATAGAGATCTTTCCACATTGGTTACATCTCAGTGGCTGCCTCTCAAGTGAGGTTTTAGGATGACTCTCCAAAAGTGGGAGTAAGATACCCTCTCTCTGTTTTGAGGAGTCACAATTGCAACAAGAAAGGTCGGCCTATTATCCATACTGTGTGGGTTGGTAGGCAACACTACTTCCGTGTTCTCATTCAGTGAGAAATACTTAAAATATATTTTGAGTCTTAGATTTTGAGGCTTGAAATGTTTCTAAACCAAAAAATGCATTATGTTAATTCCAACAAACTTAAATACCAACCATACATTTGTTATGAGAGCTATGACACACTGCATTAATTAAAAGATCACATTTTAAAGAGCAAGGTTATTTGAGGAAATTGCCTTATTCAAGCTTCAGAGATCACTAATAGAAATGTCCACTGCTCTAACATCAAGCCTCAGAAAACACTTTAAAGAAAACATCTTTTTCTGTTTTAACGGTGGAGTCAGATTCCCTGAAAGCGAATTATATGTTAGAATGTCAATTTTATTTGCATCATTTGGTGCTAGTATTGCAAACAATTTGTCCAAGGGGAAGAAAAGTAAAGACTGGAGTCCTTCAGTAACCCCTCTCATTAGTTCCTTGTGCAAACAAACTCTGGTTTGGTACAAAGCAAGATAACCTAATGGATGTTTTGTACAGAATGTGCAGTCACATTGTTTATGGGTTAAGTTTTATCAAATAAAATGGACCGAGAAAAGCCAAGAAAAGTTTGCGACTCTCTAAATCTCAAGATATATTTTGAACATTCCTGAAACACCCAATCTCCAGACTTCGGCTTTGAGTAGATTTATAAGAGTCAAAGGTCACAGTTCTTGCAAACAGAGGAAACAGTACATAGAGTTTTTGTTTATTTTCTGTCTCTTAAAAAAAATCAAATATGGCCATCAAGGACATAACATACCAATACTCAACAACTGGTAGCAGTAGTAGGGCCTGCGGTGTTTTCTTCTCCTTGGTTATCACATGTAACAAAGACAGATGCAGAATAATTTCAGATTTCCTCTATCTTGCTTTACCCACGTTTGCAAGACATTTGTTTGAAATAGCAGAGCGATTCTGTGAAACAAGAAGGTCAATCAATTCAGTTACTCATGAAATTAAGAATATGAACAAGATGGCATGTGGTTGGCGATAGCAGAAAAATTACTTGACTTCAGGTTGAAGGACGTCAATTTTAGTCCTAAGATTTCTACGTGTTAGGTTTTGGACCTTCAGACAAGTTGCGTAAGTTTGTGACGCTCTTTATCCCTCCTCTGTAAAATAACTGATATCCTCGTTGCCTCATAGGGGTACTGAGGGCATCCTGAGAAATTGTGAATAAGGAAATCTCCTTTTTCATTTTGTTTATTTTTGTTTTTTAAAGTTAAAGAATAATACGAATTTGAGGTCTCAGAATGATATTTTTTTGCTGTGAGTTCAGCCCTGGGAGCACTTACCTGCTTTGGTTGGGTGACATGGTGAAAACCCAGGGCAGTGACATCAAGAGGAGCTACTATTATTCCATGAGCAATATTTATCAGAAAATTCTACATTCTTTAAATTTCATTTTAAAGGACCCTATACCAGTGGTGGCAAGGACTTTTGATAGCTCTATTTAATGGATATATTTAGAATGGCAGTTGCATTACTACTAAACATTAGACTTTTCAAATGAATCAAAAGTAGGAAATGAAAATATCATCTCTTTTCCCTACCTATAGTAATAAAAACAGTTCAATTTCTCTGGATTCCTAAAAGTACCCATTTTGCTTTTAACTTGAAATTCTAAGTCCATTGGGCCAATATCCTCTCTAATTCTTCCTCGTAAATTATTGATTCACAAAGGTTTCTTATTGATAATATTTCGATAGAACAAAAATTTGCATGCATTTTAGGAAGATAAATTGATTTTAAATTCAAGTAGCTAAATTTTAAAAAAAGATTTATTTATTTTAGAGAGAGAGAGAGCCAGAGAGAGTGCACAAATCAGGGGAAGGCCAGAGGGAGAGAATCTCAAGGAGACTCTCTTTGAGCTGGGACCTTGATGTGGGGCTCATTGCAGGCCCCAGAGATCATGACCTGAGCCAAAACCAAGAGTCGGATGCTTAACTGACTGAGCCACCCAGGTACCCTGTTAATTTTTTTTTTTTTAAGTTAGATGTTAATATTTGCCCAAGCTTCTGTCTAGAGTTAATACAACTTTGGGTTATACATTACTCTTATGGAAATGTTCCACTTGATTTTTAGTCTCCAATCGCCCCTTCCTCTTTTTAAGCAAAGCATATAAACACTTTCTGTTATTAGTGGCCTTAATTAGCCTTTAGTCTATTTCCTTTGGATTCCAGTTGATTGCTAGCCAGCCTGGGAGATAGAGGTTTGAAAAAAGACTAGCCTCTGATTGCAGGACTGTTTTAGGCTGCAAAAGTCTGGCTTACTCTAGACATATGATCTGGCTGTAGGATTGAGGTCCTAAAGCAGATTTCTAAGCATGCAACCAAATACTTAAAACAATGAGTGAATCCTAGAATGACTTTGATCTTTCTGAACTTGAAGTTTCCCTGGGTGAGACAGGCTCTTATCCTGAAATGCATTGCACACCACTGATTTCTCCATGATTACTTCCTGTACTGTTTTAATTAGACAACTTTCCAGAGTCAAGTGCATCCCGATTACAGGCCCCCTCGGCTGGTATTGTCTCTTGCCTATCTTCTTCTCTGTAACATCTTCATATCCTAAAAGCTTAATATCAATGTCTCTTGATTTTTGTAGCTTGAGTAATAAAAATTAAAATGTTTCTGTAACATTGGATTCAGCACTGAACTGAATTTAAGTAATTTAGTGGCATAAACCATCACCATATCCTCGTAAGACATTAAGAAAATGGATGTCAATTTTGGGAAAAAAATCCCATTTCTCAAAATTACTAGGTTTTGCCAAAAAATGAGGGACCAATAGGGGTAGGGACTATTTTATTCATAAAAAAGCCATAAAATGAGGCACCTGGGTGGCTCAGATAAGGTTAAATGTCTGCCTTGCCTCAGGTCATGATCTCCAGGTCCTGGGATTGAGCCCCACATCGGGCTCCTTGGTCAGTGGGGAGTCTGCTCCTCCAAGTCCCTCTGCCACTCCCCCTGCTTGCTCTCTCTCTCTGTCTCAAATGAATAAATAAAATCTTAAACACAAACAAACAAACAAACAAAGCATGAATTGTGTTTGGGATACCTTGATCTCAGAGAAGGAAAGTCGTCCTAAAACAATGTTTGTTCTCCAAAGGCCAGAGGTAGTTCTGACTGGCGAGGGTTAACTCCTGGATTTTAGAGGACATGCCATAAGACTGGGGAATTCTAGTTTCTCACCAAGAGAGCAGCTCTTTAAGTGGTCTAAGTTTTTGTTTTAGGTCCCAAAGATACAAAGCTGAATAAAAACTATCCCTTCTCTAATCTGTTTTTAAACTGTATGGATGTAGCAAAACGTTAATCTTTCCCTTGCAAATTCTTTCCAGATTCCTAAATAATCATGGCAGTGGGGGAATGTATAGGCCAGTTTTTCCCTACCATATAGGTAATTATTGTCACGGCGCTGTCAGCCATATATTTGGTAAAATTTTTGAACTCGCATACAAAAGTCTACTTACAAATTCTCATTCAGGGAATTTAAAAAAAAAAAGTATTTTTTTTCTTCTGGCTCAAATCATCTTTCTGGATCCAGGGAATATTCCACTCAACTATGAATCTCTCTTCATACCTTGGACTCTGTACTCTAGAAGTTTCAAAACATCTTTGTTATAGTGTTCATCAGTTAGCATTTCAATTCTTTATGCAGGTGCTTTTTCTTCCATGAGACGCTGTACTCTTCAGCTGTACAGACCATGTATTGATTGTCATTGTTTTATTTTGATGGTTTCGTTATAATGTCAAGTATACATACAGGGTGGACTATTTTATAATAGATATAAAAAGCTTGACTTTTTTCCCATCTAGAAAAAATTATGAAGAACCTATAAGTTGTTACTTTTTCTTCACACATCTAGTTATTGATAGTTCATTAGGAAAATTAGCATTTGCTTTGTGAGGGGAGGAATGGCTTTGGTCTCTGAAGACTCTCTTTCATACTTTTCTGATGTCAGCACATGCTCTTCAGAATTTTCCCAAATCAAGTAACTTATCTTGATTTCTTGGTTTGGATAGTAAAAGATTAATGTGCAGCTTTGTATGTGCATTTTATATTGTGATCTTTTTCCTTGGCAGTTTTTAGTGAGCATGAGCAGGAATAAGGCACAAGTGTGATTACTGGGTCCCGATCATTGCTTTGCAGAGATTATTTTAGTGACTTTATGAGCTAGATACTGTTTTAATCCTAATTTTATGGGTGGGGAAACTTTGAGAGATTAAATAGTTAGGTGGTAATGCAGCTGGTAAGTGGTGGATGGCAATGCAGCCCATTCTTTTTAAACAATCAGCTTCGCCAAAGTATTGACCTCAAATGTTATTCTACCTGTTGCAGCATGGAGCAAAGGTCTTAGAAGATCTTGGTGTGGACAGAGTGCACCAGGGCTTATCCTTATGGGTAACTAGGAGTTTTGGGCAGTTTTCAGGATCATGGAGGGCTCCACTTAACACCGAAGCCAGTGTACACAACAATGGGAACACACCTGAAGAAGGTTTTCTGTCTGTTGAAGTGACCTAGTTCAAGGCTCTGGGCCACCAATGATTCTTCTCATCAGTCAAATTCTAAATTTCCCTTTCTGAAACTTCTTTTGGGCCCATTTGAAGTACTCCCTTCCCAGTGTTTTATGGAGTGACAAAAACTGCAAACTCTTCAAAGCAAAGCTGATTCGTACTTTTTTTTTTTAAGCTTTTATTTATTTATTTGACAGAGAGAAATCCCAAGTAGGCAGAGAGGCAGGCAGAGAGAGAGGAGGAAGCAGGCTCCCTGCTGAGCAGAGAGCCCGATGCGGGGCTCGATCCCAGGACCCTGGGACCATGACCTGAGCTGAAGGCAGAGGCTTTAACCCACTGAGCCACCCAGGCGCCCCTGATACGTACTTTTTAGGTGACGCTGTCATCATAATTATTTTTGTTGTGCTAACTGGAATTTTCTTTTAAAGAACTACTTATCCCTGTTGTTCCTATCTTACCTGCCAATTGTCAGAGGACCAGATAAATTCAGTGTTTAGGCTTTGATATTCACCATCTATTTAACAAGGGGCCATCAGGAATTAGATTTCTGGTACGTGATGAGAACTATAAGGTAGGGCTGGGCTATGTCAGATTGAACAAAGAATTTTCTTTCTAATTCTACTATGCATGAATATCAATCAGTAAGTATTTTGGGGAACCCGTGCTTTGAAGAATACAAGAAATGAATGACAAGATCCATGTACACAGGAATTTATTATGAAGAAAGGATTCTGACAAACTCTGGTCACCAACAGTCAAGAGGCACATTTTTGCTTTTGTAAACTGAATGTGAAAAGATGACAGGAAATAGTAGTTGAAATTTGTAATGAGTGGTGGTGTTTGAAAGATGAAAGCTTGGAACGTTTTTACTTTGGTGAACCTACAAAATGCTGAGGGGCCTAGCGGAATTGCAAAAATCAAAACTGCAATTTGATTCTCAGTGAAACACATTGCAGGGGCTCCAGGATCTGCGATAATTAATAGAAATTAATCTTAAACTTGCTGACAAGGAGTTTCCAAGGAGGCTGCTGACATTTCTTGGTGCCGTGGAAGACAAAGTTGACAAGTAATAAAACTGAAGTTAATTTGACCTGCCAACATTAGAAAAGGATGCTTATCAAATAGAAACAATTACTAAAGTATGTATAAAAAAACAGCCACCATGGATTTTTACAAATATTAGAAACAAACCAAGCAATGGAAATTCACAAATGCCTCTTTAAAAGATATAGATAAAACTGTTTTGCATGTTTTCTTTTTTAAGTATTTAATTTGGAGGTTTATTTACCTTATGGTGTAACTCGATTTTACATTTGACATAAAAGAAGGTGGGTTAGCTTTTCTGTATTGCAACATTTTTTGTTGTTGTTGTTAAATTTGCAACATGTAATTTCAGTTTAGCTAATTTATAATTACAGTTTTACTACTTTATTGCAGTGTTTTATTTCTAATATAATGTGCTTCTATATTAAAGGGTGATACGGTGCACAAAATGTGTTAAGCATATAAACTGAAGGCATAATTTGCTCTTGACCTTGGATCTTGGTAGTTTCTGGAAGACTGAGGAGAGAGGTTTTTTCTTTTCTTTTTTTTTTTTTTTTTTTTGTGGCCACTTGGGAGACTACCAAAGACATTAATATTAAAACTAGACTGGAGTAATTACCATTACGTTTATGTTAGAGGTTAACATTTGTGTTATTTCCTCTTATTGCCTGGCTTTACAGAATGTTATGCCCCACTGCTTTTATTAAATCCAGGTAATAGAGGAAATAACAGTGTTATTAACCTCTAACACTGATGAAAAATTAGTTTTAAGTAAAACATGGTTTAAAATCAGGGCAATTGTGTTAGTCGTCTAGCTGGTTCCCTGATGAAACACAGTAAGGCTTTGTGTACTCATTGTGTCCATATTTATTATTATAAAAGTAGAAACAGAGTATAATATGAAATAAGTCTCTGGGGGCAAGGGATTAGATTTTTAATACATACTGTACTCTTATAATCAGTGGTATAGATTTGTAGGACATTACACAAATACTGATTTTGAAAAGTACAATTTTTCTATGATTTGAAAAGGAATTAGTTTTGATGACTTAGCTATTTTTACAGAAAAGCGCTTAGAAACGAATATGTAATAATTGACCCTATGAGAAGTCTCCAATAGGTTGCTTCTAAACAGAAATGTTTTTATACTGGGTACGACCACAGAAAAATTCTCTTTTCTGTGCTTTGTTAACTTTAAAACATTAAGTTCAAAAGTGATTTTTGATATGTAGGCAGAGCGATATCTTGCCTCCTTGGTTATTCAATATATATAGATTGTTTTGCTGGAATGTTTATTCTATGGAGAACAAGGAAAAACTGTATTAATTGTATTATTTTACACAAATGCGGAAATATAGACTTAATACATAAGGAAATAATTTACTGTTGGAAAATATTCTTTGTAGATAAGTTTGGTTTCATACCCTACTGATTAGTTATAACCTGAATATAATTTGCATTTTTTGAGTCATAAATATTTCATTTAAAATTAATATCAAAGCAAAATATTTACTTATCAAATAAAGCATATATGTATCTAAATAACTAAACACTTTTTTGATTATTTGGTTTTTAAATAAATCTTTCTGCCTTAATTTTTATTAGTAAATTGCTAAATTATTTTTATATTTTTCACTTGTGACATAAAACGTATCTTTGAATTGTAAACATATTGTTTTCTAAACTACTCAATATATTTGCTACTTAGATTTTGAAAATAAAGAAGTAGTAAGAGATTTATTTTTATTCTACTATTTTTAGATTAAATATAAAATTAAGATAATTGATTAAAACAGGTATCCTTATTGAGAGAAAACGTTTTGTTTTATTCAAATCTATTCAAAAGAGTATGTGGGAGAATATTAATATATTGGAGAGCTTTTTCTGTGAATTAAATGAAACTATATATAGAGGGTGTTTCTAACTGTGCAAATATGAAATACATAACAATATTATTCTCATGGCTTAGAGTAGAAAATATATGTACACATTATAATATTCATAGCATTTCTATAATATATATTTGTCTAATAGAAAATAATTTTTAAAAAGTAAGGGCTGTACTTCTTCATATTTAGGTAAGTATACATCCCAGGTGCATGAGCAATCCCATGTGAAGGCTCAACAACCCGTTTACCTTTTAAATTAACAATCACTTCAACGGTTAATTGAGTCTTGCTAAGCCAATAAATTACCCTTCAACATGACTGACTGGAAGCTTAGTTAGTATCCACAACAAGTCTGCCATTAATGAACTCATTCTCCAACAAAAAGCAAAGGAGGCATCAACCCCGAACTGTGGATGTGTTCGGTTCCCTCATTCTAAACCCATTAGTACACTGTATTTTCCCACTTAGAGAAGCTTTTGTACACTGAGCATGTGGCTGTTTAAATGCCCCAGCGGGGCATCCAGAGGCTGCAGAAAAAAGGAAAAATTATTTGGAACAATTTGCATTCGTTCAAGGGCAACGTTACGCATTTTACAGCTGGTTTATTGCTATTCTTGGGCTGTTGTAGCTGTCTTTCATGTCAAAAGTCCTTTCCTGCTTATAGATCATCCGGAAGCATTCTGCTGCGTGCTGTTTGCTTCAGTTCCTTCAGGGCTCCAGGCCTTTGATCACGGATACCATTTGCAATCTGGTTAAAAATAGGAGGCTGCTGAGATAAGCCTGAGTTCTGACGGGGAGGAAAGGCTCTTTTCTTTCTTTTCCAACTTTGTTCTCTTGTGTTTTAGGATGGGAAACACATGATCCCAGAACAGAGGAATAGTGTTCAGGAGTTAGAACACGCTCAGAGGTGTAAGAACTTGAAAGGTGAAGAAAGTTCATTAAAGGGTTCAACATCATGAAACCAGACTTACCGTTTCAGTAAGTTACAAGTTTTAAAAGAAACGAGCGTGTCTTTCTCTCTGGGTAGGACCCAAGCGATACTCGCCTTTCTTACCTTTAAGATACACCACTTGTCGCACAGTTTTCTAGGTTCTGCTCCCAAGTATGGCTTTTAAACTAGGGGACTATCTTTTTAATAGGGGAAAAATTATGATGACGATTACTGTTAGGGAATCTAACATAAAAGGGCAATGCTATCATTGAAATTGCAATTTGATAATGATCATTGTTAGGGGAAAGCTGGAGTAAAAAATGACTCATATTTTATCTTTTACATTACTGGTCGTTTATCAACACTTTCTTACATTTGTCTACTTATTGAAAACAAATGTATGAGGATTTTTTACACATGGTTTTTTGTTTAGTTTCTCTAAGAATTTCGATTAATATCATTTTATCAATTTCATGAGATAGGGAGATGAGGGCTTTGATTACTGTTTGCTTAAGCAACAAATCAAATATGCCACAAGCCATGAAATTAGAGACTTATTTGGATATGAAACATAATCCAGATGGTAAAAATGCAATAATTTTGAGTACTAGAATGTTAATATCGTACTTGGAGTGGAATATTTAGTATGAAATGAAATGTCCTAGAAGGGGTCTTGGGAGTTTAATTAGTGTTTTTGCCAGCAAGCAGATCCATTTATTGGTTAATTTACCCAAATAAAGTGTGCAAAGCCAAATCCTGTGATATAAAGCAGGATATGAGTGTGCCATCAAAGGGACTAAAAAGGTGTTGTTTTAATGCCACATCTATTCTTAGCCATTTAGGAACCTATTGTATATTTTAGAGGGAAAAAGAGAAATTAGCCAAAGAAAGAAATATGGGAATATGTTTGGAGAGTGGGGGGCGGGGAGTGAGATTTAAGGTGGAGAAGTCAGTTTAGAGGAATTGCAGGACAAAAGAAAATTCTGGAGTGTTGCCGAGGCTGTGAGCAAGTCAGGTTCTGCGTGGCTGGTGGGAATTGTATGTTTGGGGGTGGGGGTGGGCTGGAACCACAGAATTAGGCAGGGGTCGGACCATGGGCTATGTACATTGAGCTCTTGTCATGTTTTTTCTTTTGATCCTGGTATAATAACCTTTGCTGTGTGAATTCATATTTTAAAAAATTCCTATTTGCCTAAGTTGCTAAGGGAAGTGGGAGATTTAATAAGTTGTTCTTGTATTTGATTTAAATGTCACCAAGTGTGGTCGGTTACACTTCAGCAGACCCCGTACTGCAGTTAGACCAAATTGTACCTTCAAACAGTTTTACATGTAACGATCTTTGGAATAGTCTTCTCCCGAAAGCTCCTTCTTCCTAAAAGTCCAACTCAGAGATGTTTTGGGTTTGCTAAAAGTGATTGCAGCTGCTTTTGAGGACCTTGACCTCCAGTGTCATCAACTGCCCCCCTGCAGTACCTAAAGATGGGTGTTTTGTGTCTCTGTCAAGTGGTTTGCTGTGATTCATACCAGGGAAAAGGATCAGGATTTCATTGCAAAGATGGAATATACATTTGCATGAATGTCTGGAAAATCAACTTGCTCCTGAGTTTTAAAGGACTATAGGAAGAATCAGTGAAATTTTTGCAAAACCCCTTTATAATACATCCTGGTAAAGTCGTGTGGCCCCTCAGTTTTGAAAGGTTAATTGGATCTCTTGTAATGAGTGACTCTACCCAGTCACATGTGGTTTGGGAATTTATTTATGAATTTAAAAACTGTTGTTGTTCAGACGGTACCAATGGGGTACTAAATTCAACTTTCTTTTATTGAGTGGGATTATTCCGAATTTGCTAGTTTTATGGCTTTTGTAGTGAAAATTATTAAAAATGAGCACTAGGGGCCAACTTATTTTAAAAAATTAACCTTTGTTACTCAAATATGTTTTTCATCTATAGGTCTAGCAAATAGCTTTTACGTAAATTTGAACCTGCTTTGAGTTTTTGGAATAAATGCAATAGCACTAAATTAGGTTTTTGCCATGTACCAGAGGTAGGCCATTGAGCACAATTTTGTTGGTTCTAAGAAGCTACTTTTAATAACAAGTAAGCGTATAAGAAAAACAGGAGGAGGGGTGGGGAAGGTGTGGCTTGATACCATGCAATTAAGGAGAGGGGAAAAATATTTTGTGCATACAGTTGTATATTTCATTTGCTTCTTCTCCATTTCCTTTCTTATTCACCAGTTTTGCTTTCTTCTTTCTTTGTTCTCTCTTGCTTTAAAAATATATTTATTGCTGGGATGCCTGGGTGGCTCAGTTGGTTAAGTGTCTGTCTTTTGGCCAGGTCATGATCCCAGGGTCCTGGAATCAAGCCCCACATGGGGCTCCCTGCTGAATGGGAAGACTGCTTTTCCCTCTGCCTATAGCTCCCCCTGCCTGTGTGCTCTCTTTCTCTCTCTGGCAAATAAATAAAATATTTTAAATATATGTGTATGTGTATGTGTGTGTGTGTGTGTGTGTGTGTGTGTATGTACTGCTTATTTTAAAGCTTAGTAGGAGTCATATATATGTATAACTAACTTTATTTAATGGGATAGCTTATTACCTCTTTAAATTGTTCATCCATGAAGGGAAATTTATTCCTAAGAAGTCTATTATATAGAAGTGTCAGTAATTCACGATATCTTAAGTGGTATCTTCCCAAGGAAGAGAGAGAGGAAGATATTAATTATCAGGACTATAGAATATCCATGTATTAAGACAGGTTATGTTAAAGAATCAAATCTCCTACAAAAAACATAGAAGGAATCCTAAAACTGGCTGCTGTATTGGACCCCATAGTTTTAGAAGAATAATCTAAGAAGATTTCTTTTGCTTTAATCATCTTGTCTCTTAGATTTTCTCTGTTTTTAGGATGTTCTCTATCTTAATGGCATTTGAATTCTCAGATTTTAGCACACCACAGTTTTGGGGAATGGAGAAGTGCAGAGAAAATGAAATACTTCTAATTCTAATAAGAAGCACTAAAAAATTTATGGGAGACACTGTAAGAAGGTGATTTCATCTCTAGAAGATGAAGAACTCTCATGTGTCACAGGTGTTTAGGACCATATATGAAGACTATCTCAGAGCTCTAGACCACCAGGACTTGAAATACTATCAAGGACAGGAAAACTTCATGTATACTTCGAGATCCCATATGACTTTGAAGGGTAAGACTTAAAACATCAAGATTTACCAGTGTAAAGTCACTAGGAGTGATAGGCATTCAGCCAGTTCTCTAAGGAAAAAGTCCATCATAGTGTTAGCAAGTAATCAGAACCTTTAAAAAAAAAAAAAAAAACCAAACCAAAAAAAATTCTCAAATGAATCTCAATCTTGAGGGAAGAATATGTACACAGAATTTTCCAAGGGAAACACAGGTACAAAGAAGCTCTGGTGTCTGAGAATTGCCTTTGAAATAGCTATGTGAGAGATACTAAGAAACAGAAAACTCTCAGTTGTAGAGATTCTGTAATTGTAAAGCACAGGATGTCATTAGAAATATCCCATGCTTACCACTGCTGTAAATATTCAATGTATAAAATTCCTAGATATTAGGGATCCACAGACACCAGAGAATTCATATATGAGAGAAATCTTACAAATGTGAAGAGTAAAAGCCTACAGGAGAATTCAGATACTAGAAATCATCTCAGTTGACCCAGGGAAGAAACTCTACATCTGGGATGGATTGTGTCAAGAACTTCAGAATGCAGTGATTCTTATTTGCTAGTTAAAGATTTAGTTGCTTTATGACTTAGGGAAAGGCTCTGAGATGTTAATCTATCTGAAGAGAGGGTATGCCCCTCATGTGGGATTGGTGGGCTAGAGGGAGTTATAGGTTGGCAGTCTCTACCAGAGAGAGGGCAGAGCATGAGGGGGTTCATCCACTCAGGGAATACCATACTTATGGAAAGAGATACTTGTTCCCACTAACATTAAAATCATATAACTAACTTTACTTATTTGGGTTCTCCAATCATCTTCAGATTGTAATTTGACATCCATGCACTTGTTAATTAAAAAAGAAACACTGCAGAAGACATGAGTAGATAGTCTTTTTGTAGGTTTATTTTTTTACTGTATGTTATGACACTAAGGAGTACAGATTATACAGTTTCTTGAATTATATTGTTCTGGGGTTTAATCCATTGGTCAGATAACCTTTGACCGTGGAATGATCACTAGATGTGACAGGATGAGCTAGACCCAGGATTGTGATGATTACCCTCTGAAGCCTCTTCTAGGACTAAATGACACATTGTGCCAGGGGACAAATATTGCCCTTTTCTCTGACTAGACATGGCCTTGCATGAGGGAAGATGGCTTGGTGAGCATAGTATGGATCCAGTCTTGTTTCCTACTTTCCCCTTGATTGGTGCCCTTGCTCAGTGAACAGCTGGTGCAACCACACCAGAAGCCCTGATGGCACCAAGTTTCCTAGCAGTTGGCAGGTCTGGTGACATTCTACCTGGTTTTGCTCACATTTTTTTTTCAAGGCACATTGTATGTGTCTTTTGGATTTGCATTCAACTTACTAAAACAATAAATAAGGGATTAGTTATTTTCATTTTTGAAGTTTATCTGCTTTATATAGGGCTAAAATTACTTATTTAAATAATCACCCCATTATTTAGTTTACAAAACAGTTTAAGAAGGCATGTAATAGTTAAAATATATTTTACTTTAAAAAAAGCTTTGGTGCTAAGTCCCACAAAAGGCAGTGTAGATGATCTGTCTTTGCCACATCACTATCTCCCCTTCCCAGGATGGCTGCAATATGCAATGTCTACTGTTTTTTCTCCCCTTATATTTAGACAGCTTTGGACACACATACACACAAATATTTATGGAAAATTTTTCTATTGCTCCCAATTACACATTTACTACATTTTTTTTTTTTAAAGATTTTCTTTATTTGACAGGGAGAGAGGGAACACAAGTAGGGAGAGAGTGTGAGGGAGAAGCAGGCTTTCCACCAAGCAGGGAGCCCGATGTGGGGCTCCATCCCAGGACCCTGGGATCACAACCTGAGCTGAAGATTGACACCTAATGATTGAGCAACCCAGATGCCCGTATTCATTTACTTCTTACCCCTAAGAGGATAATGCATTTTTGTGCCATTGATTTGAGGCTTGGCCATGTGACTTGCTTAAGAGGCCAACTCTGAGAGATTCTTTCACTTTAGTCCTTTCTTTGAGAAATGGAAAGTTGGGCTCTGCTCCCTCAGTCTGGCTTCCAGATTGAGAAGACAAAAGAAGCAGAGACCCCACTGATCCACAGCCTGCTGGGGAGCCACAGCCAGCCAATATTCCTCCTTCGAGGTGAGTAAGAAATTGCTGCTTGTCATTGTTAGCTCTGTGATTTTGGGGGGGGGTAGTTGTTATCACAGCAAAAGCTGTCTAATACATGTTTTTAATATTATTGCCATAACTATTTTTCCAACGTTCACAGCAGTCATTGTTACCTACACTTTTACAACAGTGGAGTTTATAAACTGCTATCAAAGAGACAACCTCCTTTGTGACTCACAACTTCATTAAGAGTAAGTAAGTAAGTTGAAACTAAGAAATGTGCATGAATTCTCCCAAGGTCAAAGTGCTAAGGGGCACCTGAGTGGCTCAGTCGTTTAACTGACCAACTCTTGATTTCAGCTCCGGTTGTGATCTGAGTGTCCTAAGATTGAGTCCTGAATCAGGCTCCACATTCAGCACAGAGTCTGTCCCTCCCCCTTCTCTCTCTCTCCTCCTCACCCCCACTTGCACTCTCTGTCTCTAAAATAAAAACAATTTAAAAAAAAAAGTAATAATAAGTGGGAGGATAGGATTTGAACTCAAGTATTCTTTTTTTTTTAAATTTTTTATTTTTTATAAACATATATTTTTATCCCCAGGGGTACAGGTCTGTGAATCACCAGGTTTACACACTTCACAGCACTCACCAAAGCACATACCCTCCCCAATGTCCATAATCCCACCCCCTTCTCCCAAACCCCCTCCCCCCAGCAACCCTCAGTTTGTTTTGTGAGATTAAGAGTCACTTATGGTTTGTCTCCCTCCCAATCCCATCTTGTTTCATTTATTCTTCTCCTACCCACTTAAGCCCCCATGTTGCATCACCACTTCCTCATATCAGGGAGATCATATGATAGTTGTCTTTCTCTGCTTGACTTATTTCGCTAAGCATGATACGCTCTAGTTCCATCCATGTTGTCGCAAATGGCAAGATTTAATTTCTTTTGATGGCTGCATAGTATTCCATTGTGTATATATACCACATCTTCTTGATCCATTCATCTGTTGATGGACATCTAGGTTCTTTCCATAGTTTGGCTATTGTGGACATTGCTGCTATAAACATTCGGGTGCACGTGCCCTTTTGGATCACTACGTTTGTATCTTTAGGGTAAATGCTCAATAGTGCAATTGCTGGGTCATAGGGCAGTTCTATTTTCAGAATCTATAAAGAACTTAGCAAACTCAACACCCAAAGAACAAATAATCCAATCAAGAAATGGGCAGAGGACATGAACAGACATTTCTGCAAAGAAGACATCCAGATGGCCAACAGACACATGAAAAAGTGCTCCATATCACTCGGCATCAGGGAAATACAAATCAAAACCACAATGAGATATCACCTCACACCAGTCAGAATGGCTAAAATAAACAAGTCAGGAAATGACAGATGCTGGCGAGGATGCAGAGAAAGGGGAAACCTCCTACACTGTTGGTGGGAATGAACTCAAGTATTCTTATTTAAAGCTGTCATTTTTCTGGACCTTAGTTTAATCTCAAACCTACTTTGCAAACTTCTTGAGGGTTGCACACCATCCCAATAGTCCATCACTCTGGTTCATGGTGACCCGATCTGCACAGGTACTTTAATATACTAATACTTTACCTGATGTTTTAGAGGCTTCCCTCCCCGCTCAGGGGAAAGATCAAAATCCTTAACATTTTCCACACAATTTGGAGTGGCCTTCATGCTGCACATCTTTCTCACCTCAAATTCTTATTTAGTCACTTCGTTGATTGCTCTCTGGCTTTCGGCCATACTGGTTTTATTTCCACGTCCAGAGAGAAGGTGTGCTTCCTTCAACCGTGCAGTACTGTGCGTGTTATTCTTTTCTGGGAAAATGCCACCTCCTCCCCCTAAAATCCCAGCATGTACTCATCTCCTTTCCCTTCACAATCTGGATCACTCCTATTCTTTCTTTAGGTCTGTGTTCTGTAATCAGTGGCAAGGAAAACCTCTCGGACTTTCTTTGACTTGCACACCCTGAAAGGACATTTACCTCTGCTTCCGGTTGTGATCAATGTGGCTCAATTTGTATAACGTCACTAAGTTCTATTCTTTTACATTTATTATTATTTTAGAAGTGTTTATTTATGTTACTCACCACAGCACTTAGCACATTATCTGGTACGCACTACAGAATCAGCAAGCAGTCCTTAAGTCACTGACTATGCAGGTACAACCCTAAACCTGAACCTGGCAGCAGCCGATGTAAATGAGCTGACAGAAATGGGATAGAAGTGTCTTAGTCCTTTTAAAGGCAGGGCTCTGTTGCATGGGCTTGAAGATAGTGATGAGAGGAAAATTGGGGAGGAAGAAACTAGCAGGCCATTTGTGGCTATGGTAACATCACCAGGTAATAATCAGAGAGATAACAGAAAACATTCCCACTGGATGTGTCTACACGAGGTTCTCTGCCTTGAGGTTGTGTATACCAAGACCTAACTTACTCCTCTTTAGTGCCTCAATTCGTCAGACTTTCTTTCCAGTTTTCACAAAGGTGTTTCCAGACTTGACTGTCAGTGAAGCTTCGGGGTTTGCATGTGTTTTACAAACCCTATCATTTTAGTAGGCCTTTATATCCCGAGGCTATCTTTCTTTGTAGGTTTCATTCTATTTTTCCTTTGCTTGAATAAACAGCACTTTTTTAAGCAAAATAGAACAGAGGACAAAGTATATCCTGTCAATCCATGAATGGCATAAAAGCAGGCCTCATTTTACAGCACACACGCCCTTCTGGTATCATTGTTACTCAGGAGGGCAAGCTAGCTTAGTCATGCACATATATTCATGTACATTTTCCTTTTCTGTCTTTTTATTTTTTATTTTTTTTAAAGATTTTATTTATTTATTTGACAGTCAGAGATCACAAGTAGGCAGAGAAGCAGGCAGAGGGAGAGGGGGAATCAGGCTCCCTGCTGAGCAGAGAGCCTAATTCGGGCTCAATCTCAGGACCCTGGGATCATGATCTGAGCCGAAGGCAGAGGCTTTAACCCACTGAGCCACCCAGGAGCCCCATATCTTTTTATTTTTAACACAGGTCTAGTAAGGGTTTTCACTCTCTTTTACTGGAGCTACTTCCTAATCTTATTTCTATATAAAATTTCCACTTAACACTAAAAACAGCCAAATTAAAAGAAAAAAAATCCAAAAACTTCTTTCAGGTTTTCTGATAAAGATAGGTGTGCGTATAGGGTGGTATCAGACTTATACCTTTAAGAATAATATGTTGGTTTATAATGATAAAACGGGAGAGGTGGGATGTGAATAGAAAAAAGGAGCAATAGTTTGCCCAAAGACTCAGTTTAGGTAAAAGAAATCAGTTTGACAAGGGTGAGGGAAGCATGAGTATTGGCGTGGGTAGAGAGCAACTGACCATGGGCGAGATCATCAGATGAGGCTAGTCAGGGAATGGGAGATTCCCAGATTGCGCTTGGCTGTGCAATCCTAGGGCCTCCTGATGAAGGTCTGACACATATATTCTAAAACTTTAAATTTTTGTTTTAGAAAACAAAGCTAGGGGAAAGCTAAGACCTCATTACAAAGCTGCATTGGCAGGCTCTTGAATCCCAGTATACATGTTTAAATCTCCCAACCCAGTTCTTGTGTTTCACTCGAGAGTACATTCAAGCTGTCCCCAGTGCATGGCTCAGCTCAGAGGAAGGTCCTCAATTACCCCAATGTCTCTTCTACTCTTGGGAGCTTAGGGACCGCTTGAGAAGACTTAGGATTTTTCCTCTTCCTCTTCTTCACCTCTCCCTCCTCCTCTTCCTTCTCATTCTTCTTCTTTTTAAAAAGATTTCATTTATTGATTGATTTGAGAGAAAGAGAGTGAGTGAGAGAGAACACAAGCCAGGGGAGGGGCACAGGGAGAGGGAAGAGAAGACTCCCTATTGATCAGGGAACGCAATGCAATCAAGGATCCCAGGACCCTGGGGTCCTGGGCCAAAGTCAGATGTTTAACCAACTGAGCCCCCCAGGAGTTTTCTATGAAAACTAATACACATATGTTCTCCTCTTCCATGACATCTACAAAGGATTACATCTAGTTAACTGAATATGGTTTAGAAACAATCCTGCCACTGTCACAGTGGGTGATGACACATATTAAGTCATATGAAACAGTAAGATTAGCTAGTGTTTGCTATCACACACCATTGGTTCATTATGGAAATTCTTTTTTTTTTTTTTTTTAAAGATTTTATTTATTTACTTGACAGACAGAGATCACAAGTAGGCAGAGAGGCAGGCAAAGGGAGAGAGGAGGAAGTAGGCTCCCCGCGGAGCAGAGAACCCCATGTGGGGCTCGATCCCAGGACCCTGGTATCATGATCTGAGCTGAAGGCAGAGCCTTAACCTACTGAGCCACCCAGGCATCCCTCATTATGGAAATTCTTGTTCTAAGTTTGAACCCAGAAATGAACAATATGAGACTCTCTGACACATTCTGTCGCCAACTTGGAAATGTCCTCATCTGCCCTTCCTGCACCTGGCTATGCAATCCTAGGGCCTCCTGATGAAGGTCTGACACATATCTTTTAAAACTTTAAATTTTTGTTCTGGTATCTTTAGTTCATTCTGCTACTGTTTCTGCTTGTCTGGTCTTTTTATGATTCCTTTACACTTTTCTCCTTCAGTCTCTTTGTCCGTCCACATACAATCTACCTATCTTCTCTGTCAGTTTCCTGACAGATAGATAGATAACCTAAATCTGGTATATACAGTCAATGGAATATCACTCAGCATTGTAAAGGAAGAAAAGCCTGACACATGCTAACATAAGGATGAACCTTGAGGGCATTACGCTGATTGAAATAAGCCAGTCACAAGAGGGAAAATACTATGAGTCCACTTACATGAGGTACTTAACGTAGTCAGAAAACCTTGCAGTACAAAGTAGAATTCTGGTTTCCAGTAGGGGCAGAGCTGGGGAATGAGATGTTACTGTTTAATGGGTACAGAATTTCAGTTTTGGAAGATGAAAAGAGTTCTGGGATCCATGGTGCAGATGAAAGCTCAATGATGCAAATGTGCTTAATGCCACCTAACTGCACACATAGATGTGGTTAAAGTGGTGAGTTTTACCTTATGTGTATTCACCACTATTTTAAAAAATTAGATTTCACCTCTAACATGTGAAAGTAATTATAGATTGCTACTATGTGCCTTATGTTGAACTAGGGACTTCACATACGTTATTCCTGATAAATATTATTATTCTCATTTTATAAGTGGGGAAAACAGAAGCTCACAAGAGTTAAAATAATTTCATAAGGTTATGCAATTAAGCAGCAGAAATGAAATCTGAATCCAGGTCCGTGTAATGTCTCCATTATACCATACTTTTGCTCACTGCAACATGGAACTAACGTGCTTCTGTAGATACACACACAGATACATACACATGCACACACGCACTTGTATGTTTTCATCTTGGTATATAATATGTATTATTCCTTAGCTTAAATTAATTGTGTTACTATAAGTATAAATGTTGAGGCTAACCACTCAATTAACATCACAAAGTTAATCCACATAATCACTGTATAGTATGTGGCATGGACTGATTCTGATTGCCTCTGAGGGGAAGAGCTATCTGAGCACAAACAGCTTTATTGGTTGCCTCAGGAAGCAGGGAATTAGACTGATTGCTTAGGCTTCAGGCTTTGCAATTGCAACCCGGCATTTTGGTAACGGCCATTTGATATTTAAGGTCCCAAAAGGCTCTAGTCCAAGTGCACCATCTGAATTTTTTATGCCACATTTTTTGAAGGAAAAATTATTTAAAAATGTATCTTGCGGAAATGCTAGAAGATTTTCCTAAGCGTATCCCTCTCTAAATGAAAGGAGTTTGTATTTATAATGTAACAAGAGCAGTCCGTCTGGTTATCGGCAGAAGCTGGGTCCCTGGTAAACAGAATGGCCCTCGCCTTGCTCAAGCATGTATTTCCTAAGTAGTGGGCACAGAGGCAGGGTAATTGGCTACCTCCTGGTCGTAAGGATAGGTATGTTAACTGTGGGCCCGAGGGGAACCTCCATTTTGGTTTGTAGCTTATTATTAGGTGAGGAAATTACTGGACACCTCCAGCTGCCATTAATCAGCCACAGAGTCAGACTGGAGCCAAGTGAGAAGCCTGTGGGTGGATTCTGCCCAGTGCTGTGGAAATACAAGAAGACAGAGACAAATGTTTTCCAGCCTAGCAGCACTAAACTCTGCCCTTTCACAGTCCTTAACATGCGTGTTCAAATTGATTTAGTCCATTTACCCCCTCAGCCTAACCATCTATTTTCCCCGAAGACTGACAGTTTTATGTGTTGCTACCATGTTATTATGTGTTGCTGCTCTGCCGGTAGCTATAGTATTTCAGAAACATTTACTTCCAGACATAAAGGATGAGTGAGGAAGGGGAGGAGGTTGTAGAGAGAGGGAGGTGAGCTTGCGTCATTTTAATTCCTTTTTTATGGGGTGCAAAACATGCCCATCATGGCACCGGCTTTCTTTCTCCCTCTCTTTTCTTTATTCCTTTTCTGTGTCAATGATTTCCATGAAAAAAGCTTGAATAAAATTTCCCACTTGAGAAACACATCTGTCAGGTGATGTCAACGCCTGGCTTCCTCCTCTTCCTGTTGGGTTGCAAACATGGCATTCTCTCATGGTCCTGGAATGCTGACATGGTCCGGTGGCAAAAACCAAACACAGGTAGGGTCAAGCTGAAAAAATTCACTGGGAGCCTTCTGTCCTCAGCTTAGTTTTGGAGGGAATGGGAAGAATCAAGAAGCCATTTATTATCTCTGTTGCTATGTAAATTCCAAAAAGGGGGATGGTGAAGATAAAAAACAAGACAGCTAACAGCCCCCTGTCAGCGGCAGGGATGTCAGTCAAGACATCCATTCCCTGCTTGTCCAGTTGGAGATGTTTGCCTCAGGATAAGCAGGAATTCTGATCTGACCCTCACCCTCAGCATTTTTGGAACTGGATGAAAGTGCCTTATCGGAACATGTAAGAATATTTCTGGCACTGAAGGCCAAAGACTAAAATTCAGAGTTAAAATAAATACTCAGTGGAGGAAAGGAAACAGTGAGGTTAAAGGTTTGATCAGATATGAACCTCTGAGTTAACTGGCTTTTCCCATACCCTTGTTTTATTCTATCCGGTTTTCATGTACTAATCTATGTGACGGCGAGCCGAGAGACTCTCTTTTCACTCTTCCTGCTTTTGTGTTGAAGGGTAGTGGACAACAATTCCATTGGTTCATGAAGATGAATAGAAATAAAATAAGCAAAATAAAATTAAATAAGCCATTTTAAAGTGTGTAACCAGATAGGGGCATTTCCCATGATTTCCTGTGCATCATTATTTAGTTATATATAGTATCTGATTCTATTGAATAGTCAGAATTATTGTCCAGTTATAGAATAAGGTATTAAAATAGTACCCATAGAATGACTTGGCCATTTTATGATGAAATAAAACCTGGGGGAAAGACATTGAGTGAAACAGACGTAAGTTCATGTGCACACGTGCATACACATATACACACTTTTTTTTTTTTTTAAAGGAAAAAAGTGTGATTAGTTTAGCATGGATTAAACCTGAGGATTGAGGTGTTAGTTACCTAGAGATTTTCCAGGTGGGTCCTCTCTGCCTGCTGGAAGTCACAAGAAGGACTACCAGAGTAGGTGTTGAGATGGTATTTGTGGTAATCCTTACATCATAAGCATTTACATCATAAGCATTTGTTTTCCCTGCAGTTCTCAGGGTCTGCATCGTTGACTGTTCCTAATCAGAGGTTACCTCAGTGATACACTAGTTCCTCTAACACAGGGAACTTGGAGGCCCTTAAGGAAATGAAGCACGTGGCTACCTTAACCAGACATCCAGTCTCTGTTGGATAACTATGGGATAACAGGGACAGAACTTTCCTGACATCCACTGGCTTTTCCTTTTGCTTAGGTATTGTTGTGTGTTTGGTGCTCAGAGGATTCAGTCCTTCCTGTGAAGTTGAGGGTGGCCAAGTGAATTACCCATACTGCTTTCTGCAACAACTGCATTTCCTTGGATGGGATGCCACTCAAATACTACTTGATAACACGAATCTTCTCAGAATGAAATTCTGATAGGTTGCGAAACTACTGTGGGGAATTTTTTTTCTCCTGACAGTGATCTTTTAAAAACTATTTAAAATCTCTTTTTAGAGATTTTAGGACCTAGGTACACAAAGTACTTAGCCATTGAAAAAGTTACCTTTATCGTTTTGGAAATGGGATAGAGAAACTTTTAACACTATCAGGAGGCGACCGATTGTGTGACCATTTGTTCTGAATCCAAAATTGGGATATGCATTGTAAGACATCAGGACTATCTTTGTGGGAACTACAGAACAGACTGTTTAAAATCAAGAATGCTCCAGAAAATTGGAACAAGTGATTGATACAGCAATAGCTTAAATAATTAATATTTTGATGCCTCTAGTCATACTTTGTTTTAATCTTTTCCTAACAAAATAAGATAAAAATGAATCAATAAAAATGTTTCTACTTGAATCAATCAAGGAAATCTCTCAGTAGTCAGGGGAGAATTTAGACAGAGAAAGAGCAATAAAACTGCTACTTTCTTCATCCTGCCAGAAAGTTAGCCACCTAGAGTGGCTTTCTAGTGCAGAAACTAAACTTGAGAATGATCAGCAACGTTATGAAAAGGCTGTAATTAAAGACTTGGAGGTTTTCTTTATTGGTTTTATCTTTTACATAAGCATACCTCTTTAACTGTAAAACCAAACCTCTCGTGGCTATTTTTATTTGAGTAAAATTAAGTGATGAATTGCTAAATTCTGCTCCTGAAAACAATGCTACACTATGTTACCTAACTTGAATTTAAGTTTTTTTTTAAAAAAAATCATTGTTTAAAATTGTTAAAAAACAAGTTTTTGTATGCATGAAATCATGTCGTGTGTGTGTGTGTGTGTGTGCGCGCATGCTCGCGTGTGGCCTTGTCATAAAGTATTCCATCAGAAGACTTGAATCCATTAAAAATGTTTGGGGACGGTGGTAAGTGGTTATATATGCTACCAAAGAAGATATGTATTTCAGAGGGGAAAAGAGTAATTTTCAACTAAATTTTATTCCTACTATAAATTACCATAGCACAAAAACCCTATCTCTTACATTCTTTCTAACATATTTATTGAAATGGCCAGTGTTTGTTCTTGTTTTCTATTTTCCCACAGGACACTATTACATATAGAAGGGGAACTGGTACTTTTGACTAAAGGAATGGCCCTGGCCTTCCTTTATGTTCGACGACTTTGGAGAGCTAATTGTTATGGGCAGTGGACGGTGTGCTGTACTTTGAAGCCCTGAGGGGAAGGCCTTTTGTTGTAAAGTAGTATGCCTCATGTGCTAGTACTAGTATGTGCTAGTACAGTGTATCAAGAAATGAAACAGGATAAAGATAAAGACATCACTGAGAAAAAAATATGAGATCACCTATGTAATTAATTATTTTTAGTTAAATATTTATGACTGAGTTCTGTTTAGACTGCAAGAGGGAAGTGACTCTGGAAGACTTTGAGTGCAGACACTCCTTATCAGTTACATAAAACTGCATTTTACATCGCGTCATCAAGTTGTGAGAACACAGATTGCTCTCCCGGATTCTAGCAAATACAGCTCAGTCAGGACAAGGAGGCAGTGATTTCCCTTTAGCCAGTTTGTAATCTTAAATGATACTATTCCATGTCCTTCAAAATTGAATGAGGGTTAATACAGGAGCTGACTGTCCATCTCACATTCTATTCAAACTATGGCTCATTTGGCCCTATAATTCAGTTTTTATTTTTAAGAAGAACTTACATGCTTGCCTTTCTATTCTGTTTACTTTTTTTTTTTTTAATTGTTCCTTGACCTTCCATCACTGCAAAAATATAGCGAGAGCTCCTTCCCAGGCAGTTCTGGAGTGCCTTGGTGGTCTCCCCATATACGGCAGGAGGGTAGCTGAGAAGGCAGAGGAGTCCTGGGAAATAATTTTTGATTTTGGCTCTGGAATGTAAATCATGAGCTTTTATGTCTGACCATATTCAATATTAAAATGTTTGTCAATAATTTGGAACAGTGTCTTCACTCCAAACCACACTATTTAAGAATGAAAACTTGAGAGTTTAATGACAGAGTAGTTTAATAAAACACACATACAATATATATATATAAATAATGATATATATATATAGTTATATATTATTATATATAATGAATACAGTATACCAAAATGTATAGGTATAATTTACACACATACACACACACACACATGCATGTGTATATAAATGTATAATACAAGAAACAAAATGAAACAGATTTCCCATGTGCTTAAAGATACCTTGTTGGATTTCATATAATTCAAAAACAGTTTAGGGACATCTGGGTGACTTGGTTGGTTTAGGTCTGCCTTTGGCTCAGGTCATGATCCTGGAGTCCCAGAATTGAGCTCCATGGCGGGCTCCCTGCTCAGCAGAGAGCCTGCTTCTCCCTCTCCCTCTGCCCCTTCCCCCCTGATCACTCTCTGCAGAAAAGCTCTGTCCAGGCCACTGTGCACTACAGGTGTACACAATGTTCTCGAGGGCGTAAAAATGTGCAGAGAATACTTGAGAGAAATCCCAACCTACAACTTTGCATTCTGACTTGAGCTTCTTCTTGTGGATGATCATCAGATTTACACAAAATCCTTCAAAGCCCACATTGTTGTTGTTTTAAGTTATGTCCCTGACTAGATGCAATTTTTTTTTCAATCCTGACATTTTGTTATTCTGTGATGAAAGAAATTCTGTCTAGCTGTTTGTTTTATAAGAAGCACAAAATTTAGAAAATAACACTGTCTTTCTCCCCACTCCCATTCTTTATTGTTGTTGTTGACTTTGGTGAATTTCTTAGAATTTCTTAGACCTTAGCCCCACACATGTCAGAGACAGTTAGAGAGATTTTGTGACTCATTTAATAAATGATTACCTTGGTACTCAACTCTGATATAATGATCATTACAGAAATGAATGCTTTCAAGGTTGCTGAGTTTTGGTTAAATCTAGGTTACAGTAATGTGAATTATGACACGTTTTATCTTTATTTAAGTTATGAAGACCATACTGGATTAGCCTGCAGGAAATCTGGTCAATTTTCATGATAAATTGACTTGGTTATATAACGTACAACTCAGTCGCACAGCTGTATAGTGTGCTGTGTTCTCTGAGGCATGCCGCTTTACTCGTAGATTCGCATCAAGAAAAATCTGCTCCACTAAGTCTGATTCATATCTCAGAAGCATATAAATGTGTGCATATTCGTTTTCAACATAAAACCAAATTATAGACTTCACTAAAACACTGCATATATTTTTCCTAAAGTCCACATGCCAGGTTTTGAAAAACCACAGGAATTGTTGTGGAAGTTTTTTCACAACATTCTTGGGATGAATCCTTTGTTTAGAAAAACCTCACTTTTTTTCTACTCAGAGTTCCAAAAAAGCACTCCTTCGTGGGTATTTAGATCAGGTGTTGAGTTTTTTATGGTGAAGAGGCTGGCTGGCATCGTGGCTGAGACTATGAGTATTGGAATCGTAGGCTGTGTGTACTCCTTTTCTGTTTTCATAATTGTTAAATGCCATAACATGAACAAAACCCATATATACAAATGGTTTTCTTTCATCCCCATCTGTGTTTGAGATGAGGACAACAAGGGAGTGTAGAAATCACTCTAGTATAGGTTCAATCCCCACTGGAGTTACCGTCCTGGTTTAATTTAGACCCAGAATACATGTCTATCAATAAGGACAAAAGATTAACGTTGAGTCTTGAAGGTACCGAGGCCCCCTGAGTTCAGTGACAATGGGTAGATAAAGGGACTATGAAGCTGTGTGGAAGCTGCTGACAACGGATGGTGAGAGCTAAGGTAGGTGTGCTAAGGGGGGTTTCCACAAACCTTGCTGAAAATATACCTCCTAGCCATGAACATCCTAGGGCGTTCTATGAGTGGAAAAGCCCTGCCTAGATATAGTTCCAATGTGGAGAATATCTGTTCCACAGTCACTGAAGTAAAATTTCTTCCTCGAGCTTCAGCAATGTGGAGTTCTTAAGGCTTTAGAGGAGAGGCAATAGAGTGTTTCCAGATGTTTGAAAAATATCTTTGTAGGCAGAATACTCAGCAAATGAGATTTTACTTTGGCCGTGCTTACCTTTGAGGAAGTTCAGAGATTTCAACTATTTAAGTTGAAGTATGAAGTCCATCTTGAATTCAATTTCAGGTGAGTATTAGGTTCTTTTTAATTTCCTCTTTTGTGAGTGGTATAGAAATACACTCCTTAACCACCTGATACATGTCAGGGACAGTGTTGAACACGGTGAGCAAATTAGTTGCTAAATATCCCCAACTTGCTTGCTACTTTATTGTTATTATCCGTGGCAATTGTCATTCTTCAGAATGAAGAATGACAGAATCATCAGATAATTAATGGAGGTGATGAAATTGATGTTACATTTTTATTCCTTGTTAGAGTATTAGAATGATTATTTGACTGAGAGACATTGTGTAAATTAAATGTCAAATATGTTTTTAAGATTTTATAAAGATGTTTATTTACTATCATATAAGCATTTTTGTGAATAGGAACAAGTTAAGATTACCGGGTAAATACAAAATAAAAATTCTATTAAATGCTGCTAAACTATTTTATCCATCTGGGTCTAAGGCAATATTATGGACAACTGAAACCCAAATTTTGGTGTGCTAAATATACCTTAAGGGTTACAACATCATTAGAACATAGTCTGTGAACTATATAACTAAATTTCACCAATACTTCAAAATTTTCAGTTGTTTTATTTTATAAGTTCACGATAGCTATATTTAGTATAATTTAAAAATCTTGATATCTACTAATAATTAATAATTTTAATAACTTCTTTTGGTATGTATTTTTTCTATTTCTCCCAATACTCTGAGATTGAAGAAAAGCAGAAGGTTCTAACCATTCATGCAGAAAAACTGAGCTGGAAAGTTAATAGCACAGCTGGAAAGGCTAACGAATTAAACATTTAAAAATGCCTGTAGAGGTTCAAAGTCTATCTCTGGGTCTCAGAGGTGGCTCTTTTTGATATAATCAACCCGAACGTGAAACTTCAGAACCATTTAAATATTCACTGGTGAAATACATTTGTCTGTACTACAACTTTCACAATTTTTTCTCACGATTGTCTTTCATCACTCATTATTTGCTTCTGACAGTGCTCATTTCTTTATTCTCTTTAAAAAGACAAGTTGCTAATTGACCAGTAAGGTAGCTGGCCCTGGTTGAAACTCTGTTATTGAATTCCTACAGTGGGAGTGAAAACAAAAATAGGGATGGATACCCATGTTATGCCTACAATTAACAGAGTAAACATCTTAATAGGCATAGAAGACACAAACAGATGTTCTAATTGCATGTCTGTGAGAAACTGATGTTTACTGGTTCCACTCTGGCTTGGCCTTTGAGACCTCAGGAAGTTTCCCTCCCAGTGGGGATTTCAGTGATTTATTGATTTCAGTACAATGAATATTTCAGAAACTAGCAGGATTTTTAAGAGGTTAAATACATCCTTACAAAGGTTAGCATTAATTCATGCTTGAAGGGAATGCTTAACTCTGCTTTAAACCAGGCTAAGGATGGTCACATTTGCCACATTCCTGCCTTAAGTGGGAAGGAACACGAACAGGGGAGCAGAAGGATTTCCTAAGAGAGAATGTAGAAATACAAGGTTAGCACAGATATTTTTTTTTTTCCTCCTAAAGTGAACAGAAATGAGAGACGTATGGATAACTGCAAACTCCTAAAAACGCCTGGTTGAAATGCTAATTAGCCTTGATCATAACAGTAAAGATATATTTTAGACTTGTATTTGAGAAGCTCAGAACTGAATAATGTAATAAGGCTAAGAAATTTGAAAGGTTTTTAAATGCTTAAGAAATGCTTAATTTACCACTCACCTTCTATATTGAATTTACAAATTGATTCTGATGTAATTGTTTGGCCAGTGTCTACCAGAAAGAGTCTAAAAAGCAATTGATGGGTACTTGGTATTCTTCTGCTTTCTTTCTTCTTCATCACAGTCACGCATATTGATAAGCTCGTATGTCCTCTTCGATATTAATAATGTTACTCATTATTTATCCAGAATACTTTTCTAGAATTTACTTCATGCCAGGTACTGTGCAAATGTTCTAAACAAATTATCTCATTAAAAGAATGCCATTACATCAGATGAATAAATATAAAACCCTGACAGACTGTAATTTTGTTACAAATGCAAACAATATTTTATCTTCTTAACTTCCCTTATAAGTTGTGTCCAGTGACTGGTTACTTGACATAGGAGCTGGTTAAATTTCTTCTTCCTTAGATTAAAAAAATAACCGATATGAATTTTGTGATGGAACAGTCTCATGCTTGAATATTTTATGGCTGTGGACTAGTGCTGGCCAGAGATGGCCGGGGGGCTCCTGAACTGTGGCTGGTCTAAATCAAAGACTTGGGATGTCACAAAGAATTTAAGATATTACCTTAATATTTTTATATTGATTGCATGTGAAAATAGTTAATAATTTAGACATACTGGGTTAAATAAAATATATCATTAAAGTGAATTTTACCTGCTTCTTTTTACCTGCAGCTACTAGAGAATTAAATTTTAGTAATCTAAATTACTTTCCTAGGGAGCACTGCACCACTTCTCAGATCTTGGAATTGGATTGGATACTGCCAATTTCATTTCCTATTCCATGCTAATTTTTGCATGCTACTTGCTTTTCATCATAGCAACCGTAGATAATTCAGTTGCAAGAAGATAGGCTATCATCTTAAAATATAGTGTGATCTAACATTGAAACTGCAAAACACCTTGATCTAACAGTTCTCATGGTGTTTATTACATGTCGAGTAGTGCTAAAATTTCCTCAAACATTTAAAATATCCAGTAGTACTTCTATGTGTTAAGTGAGCTTCCCTGGTATGCTTTGGCACACCGTTTGGGAACCACGAATGTAGACTATTAGAAATGACAAGTTTTTGTTTTGTACATATATCATAAATAAGTCAAATTATAAATTCTACCATGGTATCAGAATATATATATAATTCACCTTTATGCTCATTCATCTATCCAAAAATGTCCTAAGATGTCCTAAATACGGAGGGCTACACAGGCACAATCCCTGTCTTGTGGAGTTTGCACTGTAATAAATAGAAACAAAGAAACAGTTTAAAAAATTCCAAGTAAACAATCAGGGTAATTGCAAATAATGATAGGCACTAAGGAAGAAGTAGTGTCGCAGAGCATTGCTTCGCTGAGAGAGGGGATGGTTCTCCAGATGAGGTGACCAGAAAGGACGTCTCTGAGGTGATATACGAGAAGATACCTAACCTGGGGAATAGCTAACTAGAAAATAATCTGAAAAGAACATTCTGGAAGAAGCAACAGTAAAGACTTTTTGAGTGGAAATAACTTGGGGTGTTTGAACAGAAGGAAGGAGACACCATGGTTGAGGAAGGGGGAGGCTGCTGTGAGAAGTGGAAGGGTTGGCAGGGCCATATCATGTGAGACTTTAAATGCTGCCATTGTTGGTTTAAAGCCTGGCTGAAGCAACCTAGCACACAATGTCTTACATGTAACAGGTGCCAAGGAAGTGTTTGTTGAACTAACGTAGATAGACAAAGAATGGGTGCCAAAAACAGAGACAGGGTCCAACCTAAAAAAAAAATAAGACGAAAAACCTGGAATACAAAGAACTTTATCTCATCATTCAGGCCCAGAATATGCCTTAAATCAGGTTTTTTTGGCCTGCACTACTAAAAAGTCAGAATTATTTTTCTAGTTCTAAACTATTCTTGCTTTGAGCCTGGCCTTTCTTGTCTACCACAAACTGCCTCCCTCTTTGAACTTCAGTTTCTTCTCCGGGCGTAAATTAAAGTTATCATTCCTGGCAATCCAAGAAGCATTCTGCTTCTGGTTTCCAGTTTCTACTGAATTAAAGCATTTCCCTTTTTATAACTGCTTCTTCCTCAGCTCTCTAAGTTTATTTTTGACTGATTTGGTCTTTTATTCTTTCAGAAATAGACTTGTTTTATTCCAGGAGAGATAAATGACCAATAATTCATTTTCTCATTTGCAATTAATCCTTGTTATACTACATATATGAGGTTGTGGGGTTTAGGAAGCTTCCTCTGGGGACCAGCTGAGACTAACATCCTATTGTTTGGGGAATTACCTTGATTCAGGGGTAGGCTCTAGGTAGACTCTCAGACAGATCATTGCAGAGCTCATGAAACAAAGACTAAATGAAGATGTTGGAATCACAAATTTCATTAAATAAATTTCAAATATATAGCAATAGTAAAGGAAAGGGGACGGGAGAGATTGGCATGCTTATGATAGGGAGCAAGCAGATGGAAGACCTATCCTACCCAAGTCCTGGGTGATGCCATGTTGATGTACTCTAGTCTTCCCTGCTAATAGTGGGGTTACAAGAACCCGCTGTGGCAGCCAGAAGAACCCCTCCCCCACCAAAGATATTCATGCTCTGATCCCTGGAACCTGCCAGTATGCCTTACTTGGCCAAAGAGATTTTGCAGATGTGATTGTGTTAAGGGCCTTGATTGAGGTGGGGAGATCATTCTAGATTATCTAGATGAAACGAACCCAATCTTAAGTACACTTAAATACTGGAGGACATTTCCTGGCAACAGTCAGAGACACATGTGAGGATGAATTTAGGGTCAGAAAGATGTGATATTTGTGGCTGACTTTGAAGAGATGAAGAAAGGAACCACTAGCTAGGGAAAGCAAGTGGTCTTGAGAAGCCAGAACAGGCATGGAGATGGATTTTCCTCTGGAGTCTTGGGAAGGAATGCAGCCCAGCTGACATCTTGATTTTTCCCCAGTGAGATTCACGCCAGACTTCTAGCCTACAGTACTGTAAGATAATAAATGTGTGTTGTTTTGAGCCTCTACGCTTGTGGCAATTTGTTATGTCACTGGAAACTAATACAGGACGTAAAACAAAGGGGCCGGACAGGTGAAAGTTGCCTTAAGCCAGTGCACACTTTTCTCCCAGAGGCATGCAAGACCAAGGATGCTGGCCAGCATCTGGCCTCACGGTGCAGCTCTAGCTTTTGTTTGTGCTCTGCAAACAGAGCACAACTGGGGAACGAATCAGTAGCTGCACCCAAGATACCACAGTTGTCTGTTTAAGGTGGGGTGAGCCATAGCATATGAACATTTAAGGGTCTCTTAGTTTGTCCATCCCTTCCTATCTAAACATAAAACTTACTTGTCTCATTGTTTTTACCTATATCAAACACCATGTATTCTTTTTATTCAATTTACCTTTAATATGTTTTACTGACTTATTCTTTGTCATTTATTCTAAGTTTCGTCCATTCCATTTTTTCCTGACTTCTATAGCTGAATTGAATACTCCCAAATGATGCAGCAAACCCATATTAAGAATCCCACAAAATGCAGTCCTCCACAGGTGTGAAGGAGTTAAATGTCTTTACTTGTGTCCCTGCTGTTGAATATAGTCAAGAATGACTTGCTATCTTGATGAACCTCACCTTTGCCCCATGTTTCCAGTGGACCTCATATTTCCAGTGGACCTAACAGACTACAAATAAATGTGCAGGTTTTTCCAGTTGAGAATCTGTAAATTCTTGGTTTATAGTCTGAAAGTGAAGTAAACTATTTAGTTATGCCAATACACTGGTGAGGGCTTTGTGTACAAAGAAAAATTATATCTAAAAATATTTGTTATATATCTAAAGTACACTTGAGGGATTGCATACTATGGTAATTGTAAGAGAAGTCAAAGCAATTTAAAAACTATATTTGGTTTTGTTTCAAGTTTTAAATATTAAAAAATAAACAACAGATTGTTATGTTTTCAAAGTAATTGCAGAGCAAGGAGGTCATTGTCTACTTAACTAGTTTAGAAAAATGTGGCTTTTGATAACATTTTGGATACAAAATTAGAGACCAGTCTACTTTGACTGTGTTTTCACAAACATCGCTAATAAGTGACTTGGTTTGTCTTAACTTTTCTTTATTTTATGAATTTTTAAAAAATTTTTGAAGATTTATATTTATTTACTTGAGAGAAAGAATGAGAGAGAGAGACAGCATGAGAAGGCAGAGGGTCAGAGGGAGAAGCAGACTCTTTGTCGAGCAGGGAACCCTATGCAAGACTTGACCCCAGTACTCCAGGATCACGACCTCAGCCAAAGGCAGTTGCCCAACAAACTGAGCCACCCAAGTGCCTCAACTTTTCTTCATTTTAAAGTTATTTATGGTGGTTGCAGATGATCTGAAAGATGAAGTTTTTCCTGATATGGAAAATCAATTATGGAAGGAACCTAAGTGTTCATTGATAAGTGGATGGTGGATAAAGAAAAAAAAATATATACATACACACACATATATATATAAATATTACTCAGCAAGAATGAGATCTTGCCATTTGCAACAATATGGGTGGATCCAAAGGATATTATGCTAAGTGAAATAACTCAGGCAAAGAAAAGCAAATACCATAGGATTTACTTATATGTGGACTCTAAGAAAACAAAACAAGTGAACAAACAAAAAAGCAGAAACAGATCCCTGAATGCAGAGAACAAAGTGGTGACTGCCACAGGGGTTGGGGGAGTGGACTGGGCAAAATGGGTGAAAAGGGAGTGGGAGACACAAGGTTGCGGTTGCTAAATGAATCAGTCATGGGAATGAAAGGTACAGCATAGGAAATATAGTCAATGGTATTACAACAGCACCTATGGGGACAAAGGGTAGTTATACTTGTGGTAGGCATAGTATAACATATAGACTTGTTGAATCACTATGTTGTACACTTGAAACTGATATAACATGTTGAATCACTATGTTGTACACTTGAAACTGATATAACATTGTATGTCAGCTAGACTTCAATTAAAAAAAGAAAATTAATGTTCTTTTGAATCAATATATTTGTGGTAATATAGGTGAAACTAGGTTTCTTGTTTCAGTAATAGTTGATTAGTAGAAATACAACTCAATTCTGAAAGGTAGTAATCACATTGTGTTAGCTGAGTTTAGTTTAAGTTCATATTTTCACTTAGAAGTTCTTTTTCTTCCCAATTTGTATGTGAAGGATGAGAAGGCATTATTCCTACTTAGTTATCTCGATGACGTTTTATATCTTGATACAAAAGTCAGTGGCATATTATGCTCTCTTCAATGATACAGGAACTATTAAACATATCAGTTTTGGTTTGTCTTTTTTTCCCCTAAAAGTCAGTCTGTACCAACTGGTTTCCTTAAGGAATTGATCAGTGGCCAATATAATAAAATTTTTTTCTTTGGTTTGGAAAAATTCAGTTAAACTATTCAATTTAATAGAAAGAAAGGAGTTTTTAAACAAATGTTATAATAATTGAACTGGATAAGTATTAATTTGATTCAGATTTGCTAGGATTGGCCAAGCGACCACTACTTGCTAGTCTGTTACAATGAGACTTAACACTGAATTTTCAGTTCATGCTGTCACCAGGTTGTTATTTTCTCAGAGATCAGTTCTAAGAGAATTAAATAAAGGCCATTTTAGTAATTAACCCATGAAGGTGTTAAAATTGTCTTATGGCCCATTAGTTACACTTTGATGTTGCCAGCATCTGTTAAATACATAAAGATTTAAGCAGCAGAGGGGAAAGATTATTGTAATGGGAGACTTCATTGCTACTGAGAATTACAAAAGATCATGAAAATCGTAGTAAGCTTATTTAATAAGGGTAATAATATAAATCTGAAAATTATTTAAAAATGCCATTGAAGCACTTTTGATTAAGAAATAGTATGGGAAAGAAGAAGGAACTGATTGAATTTTAGCCCATGTACATTCAGATGCAGTGTGCATATGTGCACACCCCCATTCCAAGGAAATAACACCCCTAACTAATTCAGTGCAAGCATCTCTACATGACTATTATGTTACAGAAAACCTTAGCATTAAGGCTCAAATTTAGAATTCTGAAATCTAGAATTTACAGCTAGCTCTTTCATTTAAAAAAAAAAAATCAGAATGTTTAATCTCGCCTAGAGCAACTGTTGCTTAAACCGGATTGAGGACAACTCCACGTAAGGGGCTGCGGATGTGGTTCTTACCTTGGGAAGACTGAGGACCATGGCTAGCAGTTTGCATATGGTTCCCTCCTCTCACTTTAATTTAGAACGATGTGGGGCCAGGTGGGAGCCAGTTGGAGCTCTTGAGCTTTAGGTAGAGAGAGGAAAAAGGGAAGAACCAAATCCCAGAGCTTCTTTACTCTGCTGTCCCTTGCCTCTGTCTCATGCATTTAGTCTATGTTGTACGAACCAGTTCAGTAGTATCTCGGATCATCTCCTGACTCCTACTCTTCCCAATATACACAACACCAAACTCTTCCTGAGAGAAGTTCCAAGATTATTTTTCTCCTGTTCAAAAATGATCTTCAGTGACTCTTGATGTTTTACGGAATTAATTTAAATGATTAAATTGACATCTGACATCTAAGGCTTCTGTAATAAGATATTTTCCCCCTACCTCCAGTTATCATGCCCTTGCTGTGTGCTCTCCAGTGTTTTAGGCATATGGAGAGAGTGAGTTGATAGAGAAATTCTTTTTTTTTTTTGATAAATTCTTAACTAATGTAGTGATTGGAATTACCACTGGGGTTATGTGAAAATGAATTTCCATCCAAGGTTTTAGTGAAGTCGTGCATGGCATTATTAGTATTGATTCTATCATGTGCTATCTCCATTTACCAGTTGTGTTGGCATTACACATACAGTGCAGGATCCTCTATTTTAACAGTCCGCTGTGATTGGTTAGCATTATGCGAAAGCTCCTGGGAGATTCAGTTTAATTGCAGAGCAGATAACTCTTGGACTCCTGCTTCTTTCTCATGTGTTGAGTGGTCCTAGGGTATCTTTGATATCCAAGGGTCTGACAGTGTCTTGACTCTGTAGAGACAGCTGGAATCTACTATCTGCTGAGAGAGGAGGTGGTTGGGCAGAACTACACCTGCAACAGTTACTTCTGAAAGAGCTACCAATTATCTAAGTGGGTTCTAATCTGGCCTGATAAAAAGGCAACTTTCAGAATTTAAAATCTTTATGTTTTAATATTGCCACCCTATGCTGTGTGATCTTGAGCAATCTCTGAATCTTGGTTTCCATCTTTGAAAGAGTAAAATAAAAACCACAGTTAAAGCGATGTTTAAGTGAAAAATATTTGGATAAAAAAAGAACTTTGTCAATATCTATTTTTTTGAGAACTAGCATAAGTCACATGGGTGGAATGAGAAGTTAACATGTGGTGAAGGAATTTGTATTTTGGCATCTATGAGGACAGATGTTGACAATTCAGCCTCCACTGGAAAAAAAAAAAAAAACCTCTATAAAAAGATACTTATGTAGATTCACAAATGTCTTGTAATCATTTAATTTTAATTCAACATTTTCCTAGTTGGGGGGAAGTGCTATGAAAAATTTAGAAACAGCCAAGGGTTAAGAATGGAGAAGATAAAAATAGATATTTTTGCTTTGAAACTACAAATATTATTTCTTTCACTCGAAAATAGGCCAAATATAGCTTTTAAATATAATCTTTCTTATGGGGATTCCTGTTAAATAATGCTTTAATGTGAATATTTAGACTTTCATAAAAATAAATGATAAAGGACAAGCCTCTGTTTTGGTGTATCCATTAGGTATTTAGATATATTACTGTCTAATTTTTTTTTAAACTAGTTGATCTTCCAGAAGAAATGTAAGTATTTATTCAGCATCTGTTGGGTATTTTGTATGATGCCAGTTTCTATGAAGGATAATCAGATTGAGTAAAAATGTATCTAAACCCTAGTTTCCCATAAGACAAGGCCTGTGGTGAAGCTAACATGCTAATGTTTTCTTGGAGGAACAGAATTCTGAGGGAAGCAAGAAAGAGAGAAAAGCGGATGTGAGTCAGAGAAGGAAGGAAAGTAAATACAAATGTTACATTACTGTGCTGGTCAGAACTTCACAAGAAAAGACTGCATAGACGGGGTGACCTTCGAGAAGCAATATGGGGCGTTGTGCACTAGAATTGTTGTGAAGGAAGGTAAAACTGAAAGAATTTATTTGCCAGCTCTTCTTCTTTCCTCTCCTCCCCTCCATCCCATTCTTTCTCTTGAATTCCTTGCATTTCTAGGTTCTCTTCTTGTGTCTGTCTGTGTAGCTCCCAGAGCAGCTGGAGTCTCCATGAGCCCCTCTGGGTAAGACTTAGATGCTGGAGATTGTGTGACCTCAACTGCCCAGATGCACAGAAGACCATGCTGCTGGAAGACGGGGTGATGGTGAGACATGGGTCTGGGATTTCTACTATGGGGAAGCAGAGCAAGTGTTGGAGGCAAGAGGAGTGCTGATGAGAATGGTCCAACTGGGGAGGAGCACAAACTGGGCCAGAATCAAACAGTAGTTATGATTGGATGATCCGCTGAAGAATCAAGAGATCACTGGCTCTTTTTGGAATTGTTTTTGGACTTTTATTTTAAGAAAGAGGAGGAAGCAAATATCAAAAGTATGCCTGTACTATGCCAAGACCATTTTTTTTTTTTTAAAGAAAGTGGGAATAAACACTGGATATACAAACTTTGTAGTGGAGAATAAGAAATATTAAAAAAAAAACTAAGAAACTTGGAAGAGCGAAGTGTCATATATTCAGAATACTGAAATGGATTCAATCACATTTAAATAAAAACTTGTAGGAATGATTAACCAGATTTATGTCTTATATTTCATGGTTCTGGTATCAAGAAAAAAATTCTCTTTTATTACTTTGATGATCACTCTTATGACACACCAGAGAAAAAAATATAAAATCAACCAAAAATAAATTCCTAGTTTTCAAGCATGATGGTGGACAGAAATAGCCAGCCTTTGTTAAGATTTCTGATTTATTTATATACTTCTCTACCCTATGGAAAACATTTTGGTTACTTTCTTATTGTTCTAAAAGGATAGAAAAGCATTAATAGATTTTTTCTTTTTTTAATTGTGAGTTCAAAGAATTGCATAAGAGTGCATCTGGAGAAAAAGATCCAGAGACGCAGGCAACAGTATAAGTAGGTAATTAATAAAGAAATGATCCTAAATAATAAAAGTAAGAGAAACCATAAGGTTTGTCTTTGTTTTAAGCTCACTTTTTTCTTCTCAGAAATTTTGTATTTTACTGTCTAAGAGACAGTGCTTCTCTAAGGGCAGTGTGCTGCTTGATGATAAAATATGGCAGTACAATCTGTATAAAAAGCATTTTATATTGATAAATAGAAAATTCACTTGTAAAGAAAACTTGTAAAACTAGTTGCTAATGCCAAAAGGAGTAGAGAAGCTAAGATATTTGCTAGTTCTGTTTCTAGTGAAATGGATTTGCAGGTTGGGGAAGGGTTGGGGTGAGTGTGGAGCATGTGTGGCAGCCTGAAGTCCTCTGTCTTGGTTTATGGCATGACTGCTTCTGTAGTGAGATTTGGGTAACAATTATTGATCTAATTATTTGTGTTTTCTGCTTCTTAGGGAATGTTGCTTTTCTTGGACTTCTTATAAATCCTCTGTAGGATTACCTTTATCAAACTGAAAACCAGAAGTCAGGGGTTCTTCACCACTTTTCTGTCTCCATAACAATCATGTGAGCCACACACACTGGAGGAAGGGGAGGGTGATGTGGGCAACTTAAGAGTCTTGGGACTTCATGCCCTATGCAACAAACCTTCCTTACAATTGTGGTACATTCCTTCCAACCCTTTCTAATGGAGCATATGGGTTGTAAAAATCGAAGAAACTCTTCAAGATTGAGTGGCATAATCTTTGCTAGTTCTGAACATAGTAAAGTTAAATAACTTTGAAACTTTCAAACACCTAAAGTGAAGTCTGTGTGTAACTGCTGGACTGCGGAGGCAGATGCCTTGTTGAATAGTCTCTCATAGAATTTGCCTCATTTTGTAATGTGACTGTAGGTATTCTCAACTGATAATCTTGCTGCCTCTGTGAGGTTCCTCTAGCACGGTTGTAGCTCAAGTTCTCAGTCAGTAGCCCAAGTATTTCTACAGTCAATAGAACTCATAAAGTATTAACATGGCAAGCTTTGGCCTAATTTGGACAAGTAAGGTACTTTGCAATTTCAAAAAACTCATTAGCATTACTAATATTTGTTTGTCAGGACAAAAACAATATTATTCACTTTCACTACAAATGTAGTGTCCACAAGCATGGACATCAGATATCCAATTCATTACTATAAACATTTGTTGAACTTCTTTATTTGACCTTGTGTTAGACCCAGACATTTAAAGATAACTAAGTTAAAACAAAAAAGAAGACAGAAAATACAGAGGAAACAAAAAGGACCAAAATAAGATAAAGCACAGACATCTTTTTTTTTTTTAATTTTAAAGTTTTGTTTATTTATTTGAGACACACACACACACACACACACACACACACACACACAGTGCAAGCAGAGGAAGGGGCAGAGGTAGAGGGAGAGAATCTCAAGCAGACTCCCCACCAAATGTGGAGCCCAACGCAGGGCTCTATTTCATGACCCTGAGATCATGACCTGAGCTGAAATCAAGAGTCAGAAGCTTAACTTACTGAGCCACCCAGGTGCCCATGGCACAACCATCTTTTAATGTAAGGGCAAAGAGTTCTAGTCACATCATTAGATCTTGAGGGCACTACAATATTTTAGTACAATCATTTCTGAGCCTGGGACAGCAAGAAAACTTGATCTTCTTTAGGCATATTCTGCTTAGGAGGGCATGGAACACAGATATACACATATGGAAAACTCCACCAAATTGCATATGAAAGATCTATATACTTTCTTATATGTAAATTTTAATGCAATTAAAAGAAAGAAGCACAAAAATGTGTATTGCACTACATTCAGCATCATTAAAACATGTAGGATTCCCTGGGTAATCTCGTACCCTCTCAGCCACCTATTCAGAATATTTGTTATCTGTGGGTTCTATATCACTCATACTTTTTACGCTCCAATGTATAGTCTGCATTAGTATAATATTCTTTGCTTAATTCATTATTGCTTTTGGTGAATAGTTTGGTGAATAGCTTACCATTCAGTACCTGCTCATCTGCGTAATGTTTTTCAATGTGTAAACATAATTTTCAAGCTGTATTAGTATTACATTCTTTAGTTTCATGCAAGAGACTAAGTGTTAGAATTATAAATAAAGTTCACATTGTGTCATGCTTTGGGGATTTTCTAGAACAGTGGACTGGGCCAGACCAATTTTCCCCAGTGGCCACAGATCTAGAACAAATATTCTGTGCTCTGAAGCCTTTGGCAGCACCACAGAACATGATTCTGGGGTTGCTGATTTCTATTTTGAACATTATGAAACGTCCTCTGAAACAATAGGTAGACAAATTGCTTTTGTGGTCAGAAAGCCTGTATGTAAATAGAAGGCAGGCTGAGAATGTGAATTTATGCAGTTTGGAGAAGGCATAGAGATAATGTCAACTTTAATTCCTGTTTTTCTCTAAACACAGAGAATAGGCCAAAGGTCATGAGTGGAAATTAAAGAAAAATGGAAAACAGATGTTAGGAAGCTCACTATAGGAATGGAAACACAAGCAGCACTGAATATTATTAAAGAAAAAAAAAAAAAAGACCACTGCTTAAAAAAAATAAAAACCCCAGAAAGTGAGATCTTAGGAAAATTCTATTTTCATAATAATATGTTTAAAAGAGATAGACTTCTTAATACTTTACTGAAGTGATTTAATTCTGTATAGTCTCCCCTATATGCAGACATTTGGGAGCAAAAGAAGATCTTAAAATTCTCTATTATAAACCGCATCTAAAAAGATGATGCCTGGGGAACAGTTTCTTCTTTACAACCCAAAATACAGGCATTCCCCACCGTCCAACATCAGACTTTAACAAAGAAAGTTTTTCTTTTCTTCTAATTAACCATGGTAGTTCTTTTTCGAAATACATTTGTTCTTAAATTATCTTTCCATTAAGAAACTTGAATAAGTTTCCTTGGTGTTAATAAGAGTTGTGCAGATTTAATATGGTAAGAAGTAAGTACCTGGGCAGAAATTTAGTTTAGTTCATAAAATACACCAAAATGACTCTCGAATGCATAGTTTACATTTTTTTTTAATTTAAAGAGGACCTATGTGGGCGCCTGGGTGTCTCAGTGGGTTAAAGCCTCTGCCTTCGGCTCAGGTCATGATCTCAGGGTCCTGGGATCGAGTCCCGCATTGGCCTCTCTGCTCAGCAGGGAGCCTGCTTCCTCCTCTCTCTCTGCCTGCCTCTCTGTCTACTTGTGATCTTTCTCTGTCAAATAACTAAATAAAATCTTAAAAAAAATAAAAAAAATTTAAAGAGGACCTATGTGTTTTGACATGTTTTGACTTTTATATGTTCTATTCAGCTAAAATAAAAGGGGATTTGCAAGATCGACGAAAATACATAAATGTATGTATGGTGTCTTGAAATCTTACAAACATACACATAACGAATATCCCAAGTCTGTCCTCAAGCTTTTTCCTTTGTTATTGTTTAGAAATTCAGATAAGATTTGTAAAAATGGAAGAGGTGTTTTAACATGATTCAAAGCAATTCCCCAAATTTATAAGACCACAGAAAAATCATCAGAAGTTATTTAAAATACATAGTCCTCAGCCTATCTTTTGATCCCAAAGCCCCCACTGACGATTTTCTTATGTGTCTGTGTATTTGTTTAGTTGAGTATTAACCAGTTGACTAAACACTGACAAAGAGAAGTTGGCATGCATCTGTAGTAGGCATATAATTAAGAGGATGTAATTAAGGATCATTGCTGGATGCGTTTACATTAGAGATGTAATTATGAAGAAAGAAGAGTCAGTGCGGTAGCCAAGGCAGGAATGCCAAAGTGAACTTGGAAACCCAGAAACTGAAATGAGTTCCTTTGCAGGGGGAATGTCCACAGTCATGTTGGTCCTGTGCTGTAAGGGCATGACAGCGGTGGGATAAGGAAGAGACGAGAACCATGTCCAGACGCACTGGCCTCTAGCAAATTATCTTCCCTTGTCCTCTCTTGTTCTCATCCTACCCTGCCAAAAGAAATCCATGGCATACCATTTTTATGTGCAATTTTATTTTCTTATAAGTAGACGCATTAACATGATGGGTTTAACCATAGTTCATCTTATTTATGAGCCTCTGGTTAAATGTTAATAGCCTGAAGTCAAGTATCAAACACAAGAATTTAGAGCTGAAGAGCTGTAGTTGCTATAGTTGCAAGTTGTAGTTACTGACTATACAACAGGATCTCCATCCAGCCAGACCTGTTTCTTCAGCTGTTTGAATATTATCGACCATGAACACTTACCATGCTTATTAAATGCCAGGCACGGTTCTAAGTGCTTTAGATACGTTAACACATTTAATCTTCATGATAATCACATGAGGCAGCTACTTATTTATTATCATATCCATTTTAAATTTGAGAAAACTTAGGCACAGAGAGGTTAAGTAATTTGCCCCGGGGTCACACAGCTAATGATGGCAGAGCTGGGTATGACTGTGGAATCTGTGCTCTTAAGTACTGTCCCATCATCTGTGCCTTGCCACAATTACTGGGTAAATAATTTTATGACAATCTTTTCTTGTTGGAAGGAGTCAGAATTTCGAATTGGAAGTGTGTTGAATTGTTTGTGTTGTATAAATGGTGATGGTGTGTTTTCCCCAACTCCAGAAGCCTGTTTTAAGTGTTGAATATACAGCTTGTACCATGTCACATATCATTAGACATACTAATCTAATCTAATATCACCATGTAAATTCATCGTCATCCTGTCTGCAGTGTGAATAACTCATAACCTTAGCATTAGCAAGATAAACTGATTCTTAATAAAACAAGACAAGATTAAGTTTGAAGACTAATTAAAAAGAAGGAAGCTGATCTCATGCCCATTAAATTTCTAGTTTGGTCTGTTTGGAAAACATCCAAAGGGTTAATATATGTGGTTCACTGAAGAGTAATGAAAATTCAGGACTGGTGGGAAATTAGATAAGGTAAAAAGAAAGGAGACACAAACTACAAAATAAAAAAGACAGAAATAACTCCTCTTCCCTCACATTATACAGTCTTCATATATAGGAAAAGGTTAACCTTAAAGCCATCCTGCCCTGCATATCAGTTATCTTTATTATTAAGACACAACAACTTTATTTCATAATCATTTTCTTCCGGCCAACCAGCTGCGGTTAATCAAGGCAGATTAACTAGAACCTGATGGATTTCAGCCCCTGTTCAGCAATGCCAGCCAAATACTATAATTACACAGGATGCAGGCTGAGATAATGTCGACCTTGTACTTAGAGATAGTCCTAGATAAGTCGAATTGTCAGATTTGCAGGTCAGGCTTTTCAATCACTGGTGCTGTATCTGTGAAGAGAAAGAGTCAGAAAAGAGAAGAGAAGAGAAGAGAAATAGAAAGGGAGAAAGAGAAAGAGAGAGAGAGAGAGAGAAGGAAAGAGAAGAAAACTCATCATTTTAGCTGTTCTGAAAGAAGCTATCAACTAAATAAGACTTATAGTTAGAAGTAGAGTCATCATGGTAGATCTTGAAGAGCTGTGTGGAGGACATGCCTGTGCTGAGGGGAATAGAATCTCTGTCTCTTCTGAGCCCATATATTCTGTGGCATGTGAGAGCCCCACCATCGAGTAGTTTGCGTGGCACACTGCTGATGTTATGAAATTTACGTTAAGTTGGAAAAACAGTCCTTGTCATACTTTATCCTTTTGGAGGAAATGGATTTCCTTAATAAGAGCACTGCTTTATTTCCCCTATGAATTCAGATAGGGAACACATTCCCGAATGGCATTCTACCAAGTAGACGGACTGCAAGGGAATGGCTTATTATTCTAAAACTTTTAATGACCCAGAAGCAAAATATTTTTAATCTTTATATTATAGACATAAATTCTTAAATTCAGACATCAAGTGCCAAGACCTCTGAGATATGACTGTTGGAAATCAACCAAAGATGAGGGCTCCAGAGCTTATTTAATAATGGTTAATGAATAAATTCCTAAATCATTTGGCTATTATTAACTAGTTCAGAATGTCTCACCTCTAGGTCCTTGTAACCATATTAAACTATACAAAAGTTCCTTGCTTCAATAAACTTAAGTTTACTGAGGAAATATGTATTTTTATGTATTATATATATAATATATATTTATTTATATATTTATTATTATATATCATAATTTATATTATATTACTATACATTATATTATTATATTATTAATTTATATATTATTTATATATTTTTATATATATCAAATATATTTATTTTATATATCGAATGTTGTGCCGTACTTTCCTTTTAGTTTAATGCTTTACAGAGCTCTGCATATGCAAATATCTGTACCTTTGCCCATGGACATTGTTCCTCCAGGGATATCTTTGTTCCTATGTTCTTACCTACCTTCTGTTAGTGAGCATCTCTTCATCTTTCAAAGCCTGCATCAGGACTCCACTTCATTCTTGACATTTTCATCACCATGGCCCTTTTCCTTTCTTCCAGTAATTAATTTCTCTTTCACTTTTGAGTTCACGGTGTAATATTCCTGCCTCTATTTTCTGGTGTATCACTTATCATCAACATCATCATCATCATCATCATCATCAGTTAAAAGGCCATTTCTCCAGCTAGAGCTCTTTAGTGACCTAGAAGCTTATCCGTCTTTGATCACTAGCACAAAATAACTAGGAGCATGGTAGGCATTTAGGCATTTGATAAACGTTCGTTGAATCCATGGGCACATGAATAAAAAGGAAAACAAGTCATTCTAAAGAAAGAGGTTAGTCTTTAGGATTGAACAAGATTGTGTTTTTTAATAGGTAAAGTCAGTTGTAGATTAAGAGGCAACTGAAAGATGTTGCTCTTGCAAGTATATTAGAACTGTTCTGTTCTGGGGCACCTGGGTGGCTCAGTGGGTTAAGCCTCTGCCTTCAGCTCAGGTCATGATCTCAGGGTCCTGGGATGGAGCCCCACATGAGCTCTTTGCTCAGCAGGGAACCTGCTTCCCCCACCCCCCCAGCCTGCCACTTCCTACTTGTGATTTCTCTGTCAAAATAAATAAATAAAATATTTTAAAAAAAACTGTTCTATTCTTCATTTCCTTTTCATAAAGAAGAGGAAACTTCCTCTTAGCTTTCCAGAAGAATTGGCAAAAGAAGTACTTCTAGCTTCTTTCTACCTGCTTGCTCACTGCCTTCCATTGATTATTGCAAATAGAGAAGAAATAAAGCAAATTCGGCTCCTTGTTGTCTGGGTCCTCCCAAAATTTCTGCTGCTCTGCTGTCTACTCTCTGGCATGCGGGAAGCTTGCATCCTTGTTGGCGGGTGAGGGTATTTTTAATGCAGGGGTTATTTATTATGCCTGTAGAAGAACGTGGCAGAGTTTATCTTTATTGGTAACAAAGGCGCTATTTGACCTTCCATTTATCTGACTCATATGTCCATCTTTCCTAAGTACCCACGTCAGTTAAATATTTATCGCTTTTCTCCCAAATAACTCCACTACAGTGTCTCTAGTTATGCATTCCCAGAATATTGTGGAATTATAATATTTCTGTGAACTCCTTTATCATCACTGACTGTATTTTAAAATTAGCATTTTAAATACAAAATTAAGGCAGAGATAGCAAATCATCTTATTTCCTCAAAAGATTTTTTTAAAATCACTCAAAACCTGTCTTTTTCTCACAGAGGAACATCAAACTTGTGGAGGTCTAAACCCTCATCCAGTATAAGTACTGAATATAGCCCACATTCTGTTTGAGTAGGCCATACTGTTTCAGCCTGAATCTAGTAATGGGAAGCTCATCAACTTTTGGGAGTTCCTTTTTGTTTGTTGAATAATTCCAAGAATTAGAGAGTACATTATTTTATTAAACAAAAATTTTCTTCTTAGTAAATTTTATTAGTTCTACTCTCTGGTGGAATAAAAGCAAATCCATATTTGTTTTTAATGATAGATCTTTAGATTTTTAATGTATTTCCCTGAAATCAAAGACCATATGTCTTTTATCCATATACTTCCTTTTCTGCTTAATATTAATAAAACAAACATTTTTTGAGCACCAGGCAGTGTGCCTGGTGTTGGACATGGACAAATAAGATATGGTTCCTTTCCCCTGTGAAGGAAAAGTGTACATGTAAAGAAATGCTTACAGGCCATTGTGTAAACTTATGTGATGAAAACATGTACAAAATACAGAGAAACTCAAGAAAGAGGAACAGGCGACTGCACAGGAGAAGGCCACAGGAGAAAGGATTTTTGTGTGAAACTTAAAAGATAATTTTCCAAGTATGAAAAGAAGGGGAGAATTTTTCAGTTAACAACATCAACATGAGCAAAGTCGCAGAGGTAAGAAAAATCATAGCACATGTAGTGAACATAAGTGTTCAAAGAGACACAGGCATGGGTGAATGTGTGGAGAATGATCCATGAACCCAGAAGTGAAGGTGTACGCAGTATGAATAACTTCTCTACTCTGCTAAAGATATGAGAGTTGACCTAATAAGTGAAGAAAGGCCACTGTAGGAGTTTGAATAGGAAAGTGGCTATTTTAGTAGAATCACATGAATTATTATATAATTAAAATGGGATGATATTAAAAGCAAGACAGCTATTTAGGTAGTTTCTGCTTGTTTCTCTTTTGACTTTTGCAGTGGTCCAGCTGACTGCTGAGTAAGAGTTGGTGGGAATGGAGATTAAGAGAAAACTATGAATATGAAGGATATTTAGACTGTAGAATAAATAAGATTTTGTGGCTGGATGAAGATGGGGTGAGAGAGGAAAAATATTTAGAAAATAAGTCTACCTTGGTACATATTTGGTTTCTTTGGGGGTATTCAAGTGAAAACAAATCCAGAATATAACCTATATTATAGCAATGAATCTTGGGAGTGTTCTGACATTGATAATTTTATAGGATCAGGATCCTTGAACAGATGACTAGTACATGAACCATGGGAACCTGCTCTGCAAGGAAACCCAGGATCAAGATCCTAGGGAATGTTAACACTTCAGGTATTGCCAGCAAAATAGACTTTGAACAGAGAGGTTAGAGGAAACCAAGAGCACGTAGTACTATAGAAGGCAAAACAGCAGAGATTTTTCTGGAAGTGGGAAGTATTCATCATTGACAGAGGTTACAGAAAGGTCACGTTAAACAAAGGTCGATAAACTTCTGGTGGATTTCATGATTAAGCCATCACTGATGACCTTTATTCAAGAGTGATCTGAGTGAGTTGAAATATAAAACAGAAGGGATGTGTATTGGCTGTTATATAAGTGGATATATAAGCAATATATAAATATTTAAACTTCTTCAGGGTCCTCTGTTTGTCTATCTAGTCTATTACTCTGTCTCATTGCCTTTTGAAACAAATGTTAGGCTCAACAGATTTTAATACAAGACTTCATATGAAGATGGGGATATTTGAATCATATACCTACAACAGAGTTTATTTTGTGGATCTGTTTTCAACTTCTTCTTTCATTGCTTCTGTGGAACTAAGTGTGAGTGGTCACTGTCCTGATCGAAACGGAGTCGGTATGGCCCACGTTGCTCACTGAGCATGGAAAATGGGAAGGCTGTATCAACCCCAGTCTGCCCACAACTCCAGCGGTGCCAACAGCCCTCACTGGCCTCTCCCCTCGAAGGTCTCCAACAGGTGAGCCATAGAAATACCTACTTTTCCTGAATATAGAAATTATAACATAAAGTTTCTAACTGCCTGTAAAATTCTTTGTGAAAAGATATAGGTAGAACTGAAAAAAAAAAATGATACCATCTAAGAAATTTTAAATACCCGTCTAGTAAAATTATGCAACTTCAAAAGCAAGAAATCAAAAAGAATACAAAGATTAAGTAAAGAATATTTAGTCTGTGCCTTATTGAATTACTTGGACAATTCTATTAATGGCTTGATAATGGCAATAGAAATTTCTTTAAATTAATTGTGCTTGAAATAAATACCGATTTTTTTTTCAAATTGTTAAGTAATGCTCAATCTTCTGTGTTTATTTTGTGCTTTGTTAATTGGGGTGGGAAGCCAAGTAAATTTCTAGGAAATTTGGGTTTTTTTTTTTTTTTTTTTTTTTTTTAGAAGTACCTTCAGTAGTTATCATTTCATTGTACAGACTGATTTTCCAGAAAATAGTGTACTGATGTGAGATGTTTTGCTGGCTCCTCTACAAATCAACTTCAGCCATCTTTAAGGGTTAAGAGAGATTGGCCAGAAGTTATATTCAATTTCACTGGAAGTCAACTTGCACTTATTTTCAGCCCGATTTGGTAGGAATTGGCTAGAGCTATTTCAATGCAAATGATCCTTATTTTTCTTTTTTGACCCTGTGATCTCTTCTTGAAAATAAATCTATTCAATGACAGGCCCATTTTGAGTTGGTCTCAAATATTTTCCCCATTGCCTTGGTCTTCAATTGGAAACTTGCCTGAATGGCCCTAGGGGATAGCAAGCATCTAAAAGTGTTACAAGATCACTCTTTAGAAATATGATCTGGAATCCATAGTTTTGATTTCTTATGAAGCAGTTGATTTTGCCATTAAGTTAGGTATCTGTTATGAGTAGTTACTCTTTTATTTCGTAGAAGATCACCAACGTGGGACTTACTTCAACAGGAGAAATGTTCATTTCTCAATTACGGAAATGAAATCTGCAGGTAAGCTCTTTGAGTAGTACGGCACCATGTGGAGTTGGAGGCTGAGGCTTCTTCAGCGGGTCTTCCTGCTCCACCACCTTCGGTATTGTTTCCAGAGGGCTAGTCTTGGGGCAGCCCTTGTCAGTTTTTCAACCAGCAAGAAGAGGTTGTAGAAAAGCAACCCCACGCCCAGGCCCACTCCGGCCCTCGCCCCCAGGACGTTTTCAGGAAATGACACACAGGTATTCATTTGCGTTCTGTTGCCTAAAAACTTAATCACAGGCCCACACCTGGCTGCACTGGACTCTGGGAAATGTAGTCTTTATTCCAGGCACCCACATAACCCAGTCCAACTCTGAGGGTTCCAAACCAAGGGCAAAAAAGGGGCACTGGATCCTGCCAAACAACCTGCCACCGCTTTCTTCTTCCTGCTCAGTCTGTCACAGATCCCCTCCCTCCATTAAACTCCTACTTCACTAAAGCTTTTTGGGTATTAGCCATCCCTTTTCTTCAGCTGTTAGAAAAATGACCTCTAAGCTTTTGTTTTTATATATTTATATTCCTGTTCATGATGTCTTTCTCATCTACTAAGTACTATTCCTTAAGAATGAGGGTCTCATGTATCCCAAGCCCAGTGTAGTTATGCACCCTGAAGGAATTCAATTAAACCATGACTAGAGGTCAGAGGCACAGAAATTAGAGATAAAAATAAACATTAGGTAGCACTGTTCTTGCCAGATGAAGGTTTTTAAAAAAATATAAAACCTATCATGTATTCCTGGACAGCTGTTGTGCTCCTCTGAACCTCTCCTGCATGAATCACGGAGGAGCTCTCTTCTGGTCAGACCGCTGCAGTCTTCCAGGGGCCCAGGAGATCAGAACAGGTCCTGGTTGGGGAGAGCTGAGGGACGGTGTCTTTGGATATAAACAGGGAGAGTGCTGGGAACTATCAACTCACCATTGCAACACTGGATTATCACCTTTATGACTGGATGGATAGCTCATTCTCTCAGTGCACAGGGAACAGATGTGAGAAGGAAAATGAAGGTGAATAAGTTGGAAAATCTGACTTGTACAGGAAGTCAACTGATGAATGGAGGAATCATGCATCTAAAGATAATGAAACAGCTTAATAGAAATCTCTTTCTGGCCTTGCCACTTTCTTTACTGGTGAGCTGTTAGTATTTATAAAGAGCTTGAAACTCCTACACTTTAAAATGTTTCCTTGTGCATATATTTTTAGCAACATTTACTGACTGAGATTTCCTAAATTAAGCTATAGCTGTTTTATATGAATTAAAACTCATGTTTGTGGTAAACATTTTAATAATGACAATAATTAGTGATACAAGATACAATACAGGACACTCAGTTAAATTCAGAACATATTAGCAAAGAATTTTTTTTGTGTGTGTGTATGTATATCTTATACAATATTTGGGACCTTCTTGTACTAAATAGAAATCATTCTTTCTGAAATTCAAATTCAACATTGGCCAAGTTGTAAAAGTTAGGTCTAGGACTGTGTGGTTTCTTCTGTGAGAAAAAGCAATTGTCCCAGGACCATTTATTGAAACTTTTTTTTTTTTTACCCATTTTTTATTATTTCTCAGTCGATTATTTTAGCAATACTGTATTGTCTTAAATGGTATAGATTTGTCTTAAGATTCAATATCCAATAGATTCAATACCTGCCTGAGTCCCAGATAAAAGGGACTCAGCTCCAAGTTCTACGCTTCAGAGGACCCACAACTCAAACACAAGGGTATTTTGTTTTGTTTTTGTCTTGATGTCCATAAATCATGTGAGTATGTGTGTGTGTCTGTGTGTGTGTGTGAAAGCAGACTAATCAAACGAGCAAAAGAGAATTATGAGAGGGATTCCTGAGCCAGAACAAGCCCCCGAGAAAAATAAGGCACTGCAATCCACATGTATATGTATGGGAAAGAGAAAATCTACTTTGCCTTGAAAAACCACAGAACAAGTGTTGTTGTTGTTGATGTTGTTGTTTTTGTTAAAGTTGATTGCTCCAAATCACTCAAAGCAGCATCCAAGCAGGCAGGGTTCCCCAATTAACTGTACTTATTATTCCTTCCCTTTTGCTTGGGAAGTAGTTTTGAGAGATGTTAGAACTACCCGGAAAGGCAGGAAGGAACAGGAAGGAACCTGTTACCTTGTGAGACAGAATAAAAACTCTAAGCTCAGGTCCCCAAAGTTTGACCTCTGGAATCTTGTTCTCAAATATACCCAGGATTTATTTCAATCAGGAATGGTGAGACACAGAGACATGAAAATGATTGATATGAAGGAAAATTTTATACCCATAGGTCCTTAGAAACCGGAGGTATGTGGCATGCCACATGGGGAATGTCAGTTAGGAGACAGAGGAGCAAGGGGAAAGCACAGGCTAATTGTGGTTTTCATGGGAGGTGACTGGCAGGGTAGGGTAAGCAGGATAAACAGGTTTAGGATTGGCTTTCTTGAATAATTTCAAGAAATTAAACAGGCTCTGAGGTATAGAGATTGCCACAGTTCCCTGGTACCTGGCCCGGAGGTGATGTTAGGGCAGAGGGAAAGTGACTCAACCTGTGAGAGTTTGATAAAGAAGGTGTAGCTGGATCAAAACTCTGGGTTGGTCAGTTTGGACATAAAAGACACATCTCAGGGTTGTCACTTGCTATCTCTAGGAATTAGCTAACCCTGGGAGATGCAATCTCATTGGGATCAGCAAGGACCCACATTTCAAAGCACTATAAATCTGTATTTCATTTTTTCCTCTCAACACAATCTGACTCTTACAGATGAAAGGCATATATTTCACAATTTTTGTACTTAAAATGAACTTCAAAAGGTTATTTTGGGAGTTTAAACTGAACAAATACTTGATCTTGTCTTGGCTGAGTTTTGCCCTTTCTGTGAACCATGTTTCAACCTGAGTGGGTGAAGAACTTTCAGAGTAATTATTAATAAAAAATACAATGCATAATTTTAAAAACATCATTCCACAATAAAGTAATTTTAAACCATTATTAAAATAACAGCTATGGGGTACCTGAGTGGCTTAGTCTGTTAAGCTTCTGACTCTTGATTTTGGTTTGGGTCATGATCTCAGGGTGATAAGACTGAGCCCCATGTTGGGCTCTGTACTCAATCAGGAGTCTGCTTGAGGATTCTCTCTCTCCTTTACCTCTGCCCCTCCCCCTGCTCATGTTCTCTCTCTCAAAAAAAGAAATAGTCTTGAAAAATTAAATAAAACAACAACCAATGACAAATTATTCATTGCTTATTTATGTCTTTATTTTTGTTACTGAAGTGCAAGTTAATACGCACAAAGATAGAACTCATGCAAAATAGTTGCCTGTAAATTGAATATGATGCTGGCTGCATGTTTAATATAGTACAGATAATTTTGTGTTTTGCATGTTTATTATCCCGTATAGCTCTAGGGAACTTATTGTTGGGAAATATTCCTATAGGATAAGGTAATTTAACAGAAAAAATTGAGAGTTATGATCAGACTCAGTTTTTAGAACAAAATCCTACCCCAGGAACCTGCAAACTACACCAAATGGGCCAAATCTAGCATGCCATCTATCTTTGTAAATAAAGTCCTAGTGGAACATAGTCATGCCCATTAATTTATAACTTCTGTTTCTCAGTGTTTGTACTCTATCAGCAGAATTATGTAGTTGAGACAAAGACCTATGGTCTGCAAAGCCCAACATATTCTAGCCATTTATGGAAAAGTTTGCTGACCACTGCCCTGGGGGATGGACTGAAATGAACGATAATAGATTTGCATTAAATGAAGAAAAAGTTAGTGCAATAGCAAGATGGCAGCTGTCTGAACTAAGACAGCAACAGTCGAACAATCAGATGAGGTGGAATATTCAGAACTTGACTAACTGTTTAGATAATCAAGTCAAGGAAGAAACCCAAAATGAGTCTGATGTTACCATGACAGAGTGGAATTTGATCCCATTAACTCAGTTTGTTTTGTGAGATTAAGAGTCACTTATGGTTTGTCTCCCTCCCAATCCCATCTTGTTTCATTCATTCTTCTCCTACCCCCTTAACCCCCCATGTTGCATTAATAATCTTAACCAGATCTTCTGAAAAACCTGGGGCAGCTCCTACATCAACATTTGCTGTTTTATCTTGCACTTTTATGTTATGGAGAAGGTTTCTTTCATTCAAGCTCATGACCCAATCTGAGCTAGCTTTAAGCTTTTCTTCTGCAGCTTCTTCACCTCTCTCAGCTTTCACAGAATTGAAGAAATTGGGGCCTAGCTCTGGGTTAGGCTTTAGTTTGAGGAAACAATATGGCTGACTTGCTCTTCTACCCAGACCACTTATTTCAGCAATAAGGCTACATTTTTCTTTCTTGTCATTCCCTAGAATAACACTTTCAATTTCCTTCTTGAACTTTGCTTTTGCATTCACCACTTGGCTAACTGGCACAAGAGGCCTAGCTTTAGACCAATCTCAGCTTTCAACATGTGCTGTTCATTCAGGTTAATAATTTCTAGCTTTTGATTTAAAGTGAAAACACATATGTCTTCCTTTTGCTTGAGCACCTAGAGGCCATTGTAGGGTTATTAATGGGCCTAATTTCAATATTGTTGTATCTCAGGGAATAGGGAGGCCCAAGGAGAGAGACAAATGGGGAAAAAGCTGGTTGGTGGAGGAATCAGAACATATGCAACATTGTCGATTAAGTTTGCTGTCTTATATTCGCCTGGATTGTGGTCCCCCCCAAAAATGACAATTGTAACATCAAAAATCATGGATCACAGATCACAGTAACAAATATAGCAACAATGAAAAAGTTTGAAATATTGTGAGAATTGCTAAAATGTGACATGGAGCAGATTATTAGGAAATTGAGCACATTATTAGGAAAATGGAGTCAATAGACCTACTCCAAATAGGGTTGCCACAAACTTCAGTCTGGGGAGGGAAAAAAAAAAAGAACCTGCAAAGAACAATAAAGCAAAGCCTAAATAAAACAAGGTATGCCTGTGGAGAGTCTTTAGAAAGAAGAATCTTGAAGCTCTAGAGTTCTGGGAAACTAGAATATAGTTATTTTTTAAGAACAGAGGAAAAGATAAATCTCTCCAGGCAGGAGTAAGTAGAGTGATAAGCAAGGAGGGTTAAAAGTAGAAGGGTTGAAAACAATAAGTTTAAATTTTTTTCTCTACATTGGGTACACAACAAAGCAGCAAAAAACCTCATAGAGAGGGAACACGCTTCCCCAGGACCAGCTTGCCCTCTATTCCTTCGATAGCAAATCCAAACAGTGTGTACTTCAAACTTACCTCAGCACAGGGTTTTAGCAAGTGTCTCTTCAGTCATCATCAACAAATGAATGAATGCTCTGTTTAAAACCATTTTCTTTTGTGGATAATACTCAGCCCCTTGTAACGTCCCTTTCTATTATAGTAGTCACTGTTTTAACCTCATAAGGAAATACATTTTTAATTTTGTAATTTATACAATGCCTCGTGTAGTGCCGTGTATATAACCAATGTTTAATAAAGGGATAAATAAAACACTAACCCAGATTTTCTTTTTGCCTCAGTAGTTATCCCAGCATATCAACACCTTACAAACTGATGGCAGCTTTGAGAAAATAATACATTTTGCTGGAAGTCAGACACCAAGCTGTAGGAACTTGTGCCACTTGGCACAGGTTGCAGTTGTGGTGCATTTTGAAAATAAAAGTACAAGCGTTCTTGTTGAATATGTCAGGATTATTTATTTATTTTTCTTTCCTGTTGCTATTAACCAATGCCTTAGTTTTGAAGTTGTAACTTAGAAAAACATGTTTTATCTCACTTATATATAGAATCATATATTTAAAGAAGTCCAACTGATGATCAAAAACTTTTCATGAATACAGTATCGATGGGCTCATAATTATATAATGTTATTGAATTTAGTTTTCCTTTTAGTATCTTATTTGACAGATTTTTTTTTTCTTTCTTAAACATTTTGGGGGAGCCTGGGTGGTTCAGTCGGTTAGGCATTTGTCTTTGAAGGGTTTGGGTCATGAACCCAGGGTCCTGGGATAGAGCCCTGCATTGGGCTCCCTGCTCAGCGGGGAGTCTGTTTCTCCCTCTCCCACTCCCCATGCTTATTCTCTCCCTCTCACTTTGTCTTTCTGTCAAATAAATAAATAAAATCTTTAAAACAAATTTTTTTTGAAAAAAATTACAAGGGAAAGGAGCAAGTCAAGTATTTCTAATTGAAGTAGAAGTATTTCTCAGTGATCTAAGCTTCTAAAAAAATCTGGAAAAAAAGAGAACATTAAACAGAGTAAATTAGAAGAAAGAAAGAAATATGAAATAGAAATCAAGTAAATAGGGAAAAAAGGTAAAAAACTAAAGAGATAAAATAAATCAAAAGCTGTTTTTTCAAAAATTTATAAAAATCCAGCCAGGCTATTTAGAAAGAAATGAAATTTAAGACAGAGACAGAGATAATAAAACCTGAGATTCTGCTCCTGGCTTAGCATCTCTAGAACTGCATGGTAACACTGCTCATACTGGTGTTATGGAATGGAAGCACACCTGGATACCAGACCTCTCCTTTGTCAGACCTTCTTCCCAGGGGCTGGTTCACTGTTCAGAACTGCTCAGACTTGGTTAGTTCAGAGGGTTCCTCTCTCCTAACTGCAGGTCATGATAAACAAAGGAAGAAAAAGTAGCAGGCACCACAAGAGAGAATATAGAGGAAAGCCTATTTAGATTAGATGAGCAGGAAAGAAATCATTGAGAAACTGACATTCAGCTGGTACCTGAGTGATGCTAACTAGTGTGGCAAATTTAGAAGTTTTTAGGAAGAAGGAAGAACATTTTCAGAGGATCTGAGTCAGATAAAACTCTGTTAGATTTTATTTATTTCAGGAACTGTGAAAAAACAAAACATTGATCTTTGTTGTTTATAGAGAGGGAGAGAGAATCTTTTATTTATTTATTTATTTTTAAGATTTCATTTATTTATTTGACAGAGAGAGGGAACATAAGCAGGGAGAGTGGCAGAGGGAGAAGCAGGTTTCCTGCTCAGCAAGGAACCTGATGTGGGGCTGGATCCCAGGACTCTGGGACCATGACCTGAAGAGCCGAAGGCAGGCTCTCAACGACTGAGCCACCCAGGCTGCCTCGAGAGAGAAAATCTTAAGCAGGCTCTGCTCCATACCCAGTGCGGAGCCCAGTGCTGAGCTTGATCTCACAACCCTGAGATCATGACCTGAGGCCAAAATCAGGAGTCTGACAATTAACCAACTGAAAGCCACCCAGGTGTCCTAAAAACACTGGTAAGTTTTAAACAGAGGAGGTGCTCACATCTTTTTCTCTGGCTGATGCTATGAGGAAAATATATTGGAGCAGCGCAAGAATGGATTGGTCCCTGCTGATATGTTTGTGAGGATAAAAAGAAAAATTAATCGAGAAATAATTTATAAAGAAGAAATGGAGGGCCTTCCTAAATTTCCACACTGCATAGACATCACTGAACCCACAATCTCATCTGAGAGGCACAAAGGACTGTATGAATCTATACACGATACCACAAGAGAATTCCCAGTTTACTTGCAGACTTCCTGAATTCTTACCTCCTGCCTCTGCACACACTGTTAATTATAACTCCCAGAGAAAGCCCTCCTCTCTCTAATTATCTGTTGAAATCTTAACCACCTTTCAAGTTTCAATTTGAATGCTTCCTCCTTCAGGAAAGGCTGATGTCCCTACTCAAATATTTCCTCTTTCCTGACTCCAACTTTCTTGCACTTACTTTTTAAAAAAATTATCATCAAAGTATAGTTGACATATAATGTTATATTAGTTTCATGTGTACAGCATAGTGATTTGACAATTCTACACATTAGTCAGTGCTCACCACAGTAAGTATACAGTAAGTACAGTCACCATTTGTATTTCTTATGTTGTTTTTCTATTGACTTCTGACATACATTTATTTACTTTTGTAGTGCACTGTTCTAGGTTTGATTCACTGTTGCAGACTCAAGGCCTAGCCATACAGTGTCTGAAGGAGAAGTGATATTCAGGAAATACTGAATGAACCAATTAAGTTACAACTGAAATTTACATCCTAAAACATTATCACAAAAGTATAAGATTTCCTATTTCTTTAGAAGAGTGGGTTATTATGATTCCTTTTTTCTTTTCTTTTCTTTTCCTATCCCATATTTCCTTTTTAAATTAAATTCAAATAATTTACATATAATGTTTTATTAGTTTCAGTGGTAAAGGTCAGTGATTCATCAGTCTTATATATTACCCACTGCTCATTCCATCATGTGCCCTCCTTATTGCCCATTACCCAGTTACCCCATCTTCCTACCCACTTGCCCTCCAGCAATCTCAGTTTGTTTCCTATGATTAAGAGTCTGTTTTGGTTTGTTTCCCTCTCTGATTTCATCTTGTTTTATTTTTTCCTCTCTTCCCCTGTGCTCATCTGTTTTGTTTCTTAAATTCCACATGTGAGTGAGATCTTATGATAATTCTCTTTCTCTTACTTATTTTGCTAAGCATAGTACCTTCCAGTTCCATCCTCATCATTTCAAATGGCAAGATTTCTTTTTCTTTTTCTTGATGCCTGAGTAGTATCCTATTGTAAAAATATACCACATCTTTATCCATTCATCTCTCGATAGACGTCTGGGCTCTTTCTCATAGTTTGGCTATTGCGGACATTGCTGCTATAAACAATGTTGGGGTGCAGGTGCCCCTTCAGATCACTACATTTGTGTCTTTAGTGTAAATACCCAGTAGTGTAACTGCTGGGTCATAAAGTAGCTCTATTTTCAATTTTATTTTTTAAGATTTTATTTATTTATTTGACAGACAGAGATCACAAGTAGGCAGAGAGAGAGAAAGAGAGAGAGAGGAGGAAGCAGGCTTCCCACTGAGCAGAGAGCCCAATGTGGGGCTCGATCCCAGGACCCTGGGATCATGACCTGAGCCGAAGGCAGAGGATTTAACCCACTGGGCCACCCAGACACCCTAACGCCCTATTTTCAACTATTTGAGGAACCTCCATGCTGTTTTCCAGAGTGGCTGCACCAGCTTGCATTCCCACCAACAGTGTAAGAGGGTTCCCCTTTCTCCGCATCCTTGACAACATCTGTCATTCCTGACTTGTTAATTTTAGCTATTCTGACTGGTGTGAGGTGGTCTCTCATTGTGGTTTTGATTTGTCTCCCTGATGCTGAAAAATGTTGAGCATTTTTTCATGGGTCTGTTGGCCATTTGGATGTCTTCTTTCAAGAAATGCTTGTTCATGTTTCTGCCCATTTTCTGGTTGGATTATTGTTCTCTGGGTGTCGAGTTTGATAACCTCTTTACAGATTTTGGATACTAGCCCTTTAACTGATATGTCATTTACAAATATCTTCTCCCATTCTGTTAACTGTCTTTTGGTTTTGTTGACTGTTTCCTTTGCTTTGCAAAAGCTTTTCATCTTGATAACGTCCCAATTAATTCATTTTTGCCTTTCTTTCTCTTGTCTTCAGAGATGTGTCTAGTAAGAAGTTGCTGCCTGTATTCTCCTCTAGGATTTTGATGGATTCCTTTTTCACATTTAGGTCTTCCGTTTTGAGTCTAATTTTGTGTATGGTGTAAGGAAACGATCTAGTTTCATTCTTCTGCCTGTGGCTATCCAATTTTCCCACACCATTGTTTAAGAGACTGTCTTTTTCTCATTGGATATTCTTTCCTTCTTTGTCAAAGATTAGTTGACCATAGAGATGAGGGTCCATCTCTGGGGTTCTCTATCGAGTCTTTTTCTTCATAAGCCATCTGCAGTCAGTCCCTACCATGCATCTTTAGTAGTGCCTCCATATTTAAAAAATTAAATTTAAATATGATCCACATTTTAAGTTTATTTTTAAAATGATTAACTAGGATTTACTTATTTACTTGGATGGTATGTACTCCTTTCTTAATGCCACTCTAAAAGAAAATTTGTATTGATAAAAACTACATTAAAAATGATACATAGTTTTGTGCAGTGGTGGTGTGGTAGCCAATGAGGTTTGTCTGGAGCATGAATATTAGTGATTGAAAAATGACACAAACTCACAAAAGAAAAGTAAAATCCATCTTAAATATTATTTTCCATCCCTAGACATTGCCTAGCAAAGTAAATTGGTTAAATTGCTGATAAATTTAAGTTACCATTCATTCCATCCCTTAATGCCTTTAAGTCTGTTTTTATTATTCAAGTCTCCAGTTCAACAGAATTGTTAGAGGGATTACTTGCAAGCCTAGAGTTCTACAGTATTATGTAATATTACTTGGTATTTAGGATTAAATCAATACATGTGTAAGAGATTAAAAAATAAATACTGAGAAATCAAGTAGTACTTGTACAAGAGAAACAACAGTAAATACTTTGTATTTAAAATAAAATAGGATGTTTAATTTAGGAAGATATAAAATTCATGCACTAACAAGCACCTCATATGGTCCATAAGGAACAATGACTAAATGACACATCCATAAGGGACTTGATCAATGCTTTTTTCAAGGCTTGTTCAGTATAATCCAAGCACCACAAAGACTCTCCTAGATACTGCCTTGAAATCTACTAAGTGTAACTTACAGTATATTTCCAGTATTCACATTTGCTCCAAGTTTATTAAACTTAAGAAAGAGAGAGATAACATGTATTTCTTTATTAATAAGTAAGCAAATAAATAGCAGGCCTATTTGGGTCTCTTCAGAATTTATTCTTTTTGTATAACTACTATTTATAATTTTATAATGGCTTAAACATAGCTGTATTCAGTGCAGCATAAAAAGAAACAGCTGTTTAGTGGAATGAAGGTTGAAAAAAGCAGTATAATAAGTCACATGATTCAAATCTCTTCCTGGTTCCCTCACTCCTAATTATGTAAGTTTGAACTATTTTTCTAAACTATTTTTTTAATAACAAAGAAAGAACACAACATAAGGAGACCTTTTCTTCTTTTGTCAGTTGTCATATCGCTGGATCAATTAATCTTATTGTTTTGTTCCCTGCTCTCTTTTCATATACTGCTTCCAAGTATAAGAAATGACAATACCAATGTTCCACTTGGTCACTGGCAATGCCTGAAGACTTTTGTCAGTGACCTTATGTGGCAATTGGCTTTAAAATTATGACCGTTATTGGTTTTATTTTTATCTGGGCTGATTGTGGATTAGTGTATTTGGAGGAAGGATTAAGTATTTTACCTGCTTGCAGCAGAAGAATGTAAAGAGCACTTCTGGATAATATCGGGTAATAGATAATTAGTTTGGCACCTGACCAGAGTAAGGTCCAGACACGAGTATTTTATTACTTACTAACACAAGTGAGCATTCAGCTTTTGGGTCAACTCAGATACCTGAAAAACAGCTACTCTGGCACATTTACAACCTGGTGAACAAATTTATGCAATTTTATGTCCCTCTACTGATTTACCTGGAAAGACTATTATGTAAGATAATGAATTTAACAGATGAAAATCAGTAAATGCTTTTGCACACTGTCACTTTATATCATAAGGGAAGACTAGGCATTTTCTCACCTAAACATGTCCATCCTCATGTGATCTACATATTAGAGATATGGCCCTTCTTTTGAATTGATAGCTTCCCTTGATTAATTTTCCTTTGAATAGGATATATATTTACCCAGAGTGTTTTTACTTGAATCAAGTGCATGTATTAGCCAGACATCTTCAAATATTCTGGATAAAACGGCAATGCAACACAGAAATTATTTCTTTTTTTTTCTGTATTTGTGTTTTAAAAGATATATGAAGCTCTAGCTTGTGTATTCCCTGAGATAGGGTTGGGATTGGGTTAAGAGTAGAGGTTGGAGTGAACACGGAAAGTAGCAAAGAGATGGTATTTTCTTCTTTCAGTATCTCATACTTTTTCAGGATAATCTGGGTTTTCATTTAGACGTTCTAAGATTCACCAGTAAATCTAAGCTAAATAAACAAACACACTCACTGAGAGGCGGATAATTGGAACAAACTACTATTTTCTATTATTTCAGAAAAAAAATACATCAATAGCAATTGCAAACCAGCAAACACAAGAAGACAATTCAGAGTAGGAACATAGAAGAAATTGGAAACAGACACTCATAGACTCTTTTGAACAGATAGGGAAGACAAGAGTGAAGACAGGAGAGAGAATGAAATTAGAAAGTTGAAATTTTAAGTAAGTTCAAGTTACTTTATTAAGGAGTGGTTTTGTTCCTAATGTCTGTTAGTGGGACCGAGAACACTGATTTTTTTTTTAAAACTCTCTTGTCAATATACAAAAAAGAAAATGAGAGTTATAATAACTGCAGTATCTTTTAGATTAAGATAATCTCTGAAGGTCATTCTTATTTTTATAGTTTTTAGAGTATTATAAAAATAAGCATCAAGTGTGAGCTGTCAAGGAGACAATCTGTTGCATTTAAACCTTGGCTTTACCATTGACCATCTCAAGACACCCAACCTCCTATGCCTTAGTTTTCTTATCTGAAAAATGGGGTATAAAAACATTCATTTCTCAGATTTTCTGTGTACCTTAAATGAATCAAAACATGTTAAACTCTTGGAAAATAGTGCTTACGACATAGTAATTATTATCTAAGTCTTATTGTTATTATTTTTGGATAAAATCTTATAATAGTGTACAGTATTGTCACTGTCTTCAGAATCAAATTATTTTTCTCTTCATAAGCAATCTCAATAATTTTGCAAGTTGTAGGGTATTTCCTTGATCTTTTGTCATGTTTATATTTTGGACTGAGAGACAGGTGGTTTTTAAAAATCATTTAAATTATGGAGATGAAGAGGTAATCATTTTGAGGAGTTCTGAAACAAAAGGAAATGGTTTGGGATTGTCAGCACAAAATCTTCATCTGTTCATTCTCTGAACGCAATTTTTTTTACTTTAAGTCTCTTTGCCCAAGAGCAGTCAGGGGAAACTCTGGGAATGAGTTTGATTAGACATTGAAATAAATCTGCTGAAAATCTAAAATTCGTGTTGGTTTATCGCATTCTTTCTATAATCTAATGTGCCTCGAGGAGTGATACTGGATGATTAGAATTGCTGGTTTATGAAAGCAGCTGGTGTGGGTTTAACAGTTGAAACTGCACTGAGAGCAGAAACCAACATCACATATGTTTTAGCTTAATCACATATGAGTTAGCTTAATCTCCTGATATGAGTTGAACTTATTTGGAAAGAGTTAATCAGAAGTCACAATGCATTCATGTGTGCAACAGTGACTGGCCATAACATTAACTGACAAAGAGAACTACATGATTGAGAAAGAATGTTATATTCAGTTTTTGTTTCTGGAATTCTCCATGTGGCTAACAACAAAAAGGTTTTGCTTTTTTCCCCCCACAACAATAATAAAAAAGCCATGACTATTAATACTACCATCTTCGCTACTATTACTTCCACCCAACCAACACTTCAACAATAATAGCCTTGGTTGTTTAAGGGACTGCTGACAAGCCATGTTAAGTGCATTCTAAATATAATTTCATATAATCCTTAAAAGGACTTTCAGAGGTAGTAACTCACAAATCCATTTTGGGGTGTAAAATTAAGGATCAGAGCCCTTAAATTATTAATCCCAAATCATCCAAATCATAAATCGTAGAGTTGGTGCTTGAATCCAATCTATATGACCACCAAACCATTTACACTTTCTATTATACCAAAGATTCCCATAATTTTGTATTTCACAGGTCTTAAAAATGTCATAGTAATTTGGGGTCCTTCATATAACTAAGGATATTTTTTAAAATTATCAATTATAACCTCAGAATAAAAAATATATTGAGTTTTTAGTTTGTATTGATATGTTTCTATAACTGAATATATTTAGCCTTATGATGAAAACTCAATTCATTGTTCACGTTTCTTATTTATACACATAGTGATGAGGACTCTTTTCTGGATTGACACTGGCCTAATGATTTAAAATCTAGGAAGCACTGTATGACACCACAGTGACTTGATTGCTTCTGGTTGTATGTTAACTCCATGTTTTATATTAGAGGAATTATTGGAAAAGTTGTATGTAAAATTACTCTGTCTATATTGGACTATATTCTTTCATTTATTTCCATTATGCCATTATGATTGAGAAATGTGTTCCTATAAAAAGTGATGTGACTCTAACTCATAATACACATGACACTTAAAGATCCTAGAATCATTATGATTTTCATAATGTGAGGTTGATATGCATTTGTTTTTAATCACTAAGACATGTTAAATAAATAATCAGTCAGTATGATTTCTCATGTTCTTTCTTTAGTAAAGTATTTTAAATGTTAACATTTTTAATGTTTAAATATTTTCATTTTTTAAAAGGTTTTGTTTGACTTTATATAACTTGAAATTGCAAATAACCTGGAATAACAGTATTTAGCTAAGCTCCTTAAATTCCTTTGTGATTTTTCAAAGAGCATATGTAGACAGCACTTGAATTTTTTAACTTTGAAACTGAACGTGTAAGCATACATGATTGTATACATAAAAGAAGTGTTTTCCAAAATAGTCTCTGTATATAGAGCCTAGTCCATTTTTAAGATTTTGCTTTTCTTATCTGTTCCTAGATTTTCAATATAGGGTTTCTATGTTCTCTTTTACTATCAGATGTTACTACATGGAGTCAGCTAATTAGCTGGTCTTTCTCTTTCTTAGAATAGTGACATAAAAGAACTAAGCTCTGTCTACTAGTTTAGGACCAATATCATACATGATTTAAATACTCCTAATTTCTGCTCTGTTTACCCCTATGGGGACTGAATGGTTGTGCTCATCACACAAATTCAAAATGTTTCACCCCAAATCTTGAAGTATATTTGGAGATGGGGCTCTAGGAAGACAATTGAGGTTAGACGAAGTCAAGGGATTAGTGTCTTTAGAAAGAGACACGGGATTGCTTTTGAGGACGCATGTAAGCCATGTAAGCCGGGAGAGAGCACTCAACAGAATGGGACCATGCTGGCACCTTGATCTCCAACAACCATTTCCCAAAACTGTGAGAAAATAAGTCTGTGTGAAGCCACCTTGTCTGTGGTATTTGTTATGAAGCCCGAGCTAAGACAACTGCTAAAATCTGGTTCCTCCTTCTAGCGTTTGAATGTTCATTAATCTTAATCTAGCCTAAATCTGGTAATAAAAAAAAATTAAACATCAAGGAAAGGTCTTAAGAAAGCATCAGGGCATCTTCAAACACCCGTGGCGATGAAGAACTGGAGTGTTAGCAGTCTATTTCAGGCAGTGCTACCAGGAAAGACACTTATGTAGTCCAAGTTGGGCAGTTCGTCAGTAAACCTGATTAAAACATGTATTTTCACCTTTTAAAATCATTCATTAAGAAAGGAAAGGATAATATTTGTTTAAAGGGAATTTCATAAATGGTGATAAAGCTTTATTTTATTTATTTAAATTTATTATTTTGGAGAGAGGTATAATTTCATGGCTAAAAGGAAGCTTTAGGAAATTTTAGACAAAAACCAACTTAAATTCCCATATTTTTTAGTGTTCTAAGATGGTTTGATATATCTTTAAACATTTTTATCCTCCTCTCTCTCTCTGCCTGCCTCTCTAACGACTTGTGATCTCTCTCTGTCGAATAAATGAATAAAATCTTTAAAAAAAACTTTTTAAAAATGAAAACATGGTTAAATTTTAAAGATGGAGAACAATGTAAATAACAGATAACTCATAGTGCTTACTTTTTCTAGATATTGTTCTAGAAATTTACATATATTTATTTTTCACAGAAACCCTAGTAGGTAGGTGTTATAATTATTCCCATTTTATAAATGTGGAAACAGAGGCCCACAGAGGTTAAATCACTTGTGCAAAATCCTGTTGACAGCGAGTGGTAAAGTGGTAATTTGAACCTGGCAGTCTCGTTTTAGATTTCAGCTTTTCACTACTGTGCCACACCTGTGTCTTTTTTCTCTTCTGTCCTCTGCTCTGCCATGACAGGAATGCTTAGTAGTAATTCATTTTATTTTTTCTAAACATGTTTCATCGGGCATCAGTATCTTGATATTGTTTTTTTCCAATATATGACTCCAATTACTTTAAAAATATATATTTTTTGCCATTTAAACAATTTTAAATATTAAACAGATTCCTTTATCCTTTTTCTCTTACTCACTCACTTCGCACAAATTATTAGCTGATAGTAAGTATTGAATGGCAAAGACATTCCACTATAGGAATCAACAGAGGGAGGTGGAAATAGACTGAATATTCTACTCTCTTTGGTAAACCTTTCTCTAGTGTTAGAGGTATCAGGGAATCTTTTCCTGTTGCCATTAGCCATTAGTTTTAGATCTTTGTTCTGTTTTATATGTGTCAGTGGTTAGTTTTTGGCTTTCTGTTTGGAAGAGTCGGGTTAGGTCATCTTGCTCTCCACCTAGAGAAAGAAGATGTCATACTGACATCAGGGTATGTCAAAGTTACTTAGCCTTACAAGTTAATTTTAAAATTACTTGATTATTAGGTAAATTTCCAAGTGTTACTGATAACAAAAATTATAATAGTGACCAACTCATGGGTTGTTCTGAGGACTGAATGAGCTAATCTATATGAAGCGCTAAACAGCGTTCAGTGTAGTGAGCACTCACCAAATAGTACCTGTCACTATTATCATTGTTGTTCTGGGGAGAGGGATTGGTCAAGTGACTGAGTATATTGGTACCTGTGACAGCTTTTATTTATTTATTTTTTAAATAAATGAAATATATATATTGGTATTCCGGCTTAAAAAAACACTAAAAATTAATATTTAATTCTTATAGTAGAGTATAGGTTTATGTTCAATATAGGTCAATAAGACCTATTAAGACCTGGGTATTATCATCACGGATCTTTCAGTAACATTGGGGGGGAAATAACAAGCTCATATGAACAGTGAACACCATAAAAATGTACATCATTACGTGTGGTATAAGGATTGTGTGGTGTTCAAGAGAGTAAAAGCAATTCAATTGGAGCTGAAAAATTTATGAAGATGGGTGACTCAATCGGTTGAGTGTCTGACTCTTGGTTTTGACTCAAGGTCATGATCTCAGGATCATGAGATAGAGCTCCATTTAGGGCTCCGTCTCAGCAGAGGGTCTGTTTCTCTCCCTCCCTCTGCCCCCTCTCCCTTGCTCTCTTGCACTTTCTTTCTAAAATAAATAAATAAAACTTAAAAAAAAATTTATAAGATCTTGTCATAGGGGCACCTGGGTGGCTCAGTGGGTTAAGCCTCTGCCTTCTGCTAAGGTCATGATCCCAGGGTCCTGGGATCAAGCCCCACATCGGGCTCTCTGCTCAGTGGGGAGCCTGCTTCCTCCTCTCTCTCTGCCTTCCTCTCTGCCTACTTGTGACCTCTCTGTCAAATAAATAAAAAATATCTAAAAAAAAAAAGATCTTGTCATGGTAGTGCTGGAAGATGAGTTTTCTTTTGAAGAAAAGGGACTGTCTGGCAAAGAAGGAAAAATATAGGCATGAATATATACACAGAAATAATGTGGTATATATTTGTGGAATATTTGTAATAGTAATGGGTAAATCCTCATTGATTCTCATGTCTTTCTCTTTGCTTATAGCAGACACTAGGCTAAACTTTTTCCCATGCAGGAGAACATAATTTTCAAACAAATCCCAGATCATTGTTTCTGTCAGATTCGATGTTACTTTCTAACTAAATGCTGAAACTAATGGCTTTATAATACTATTTTTGCAGACTTTATTTATTTAAATAATCTCATAGCTATTAAATTACTACATTGGATCTGGCAGATAAAAGTATCTCTGCTTTGCTTTACAAATTTGTTTATATCAAAAGCTGCCTCTTCAAAAAAGAACAATGACCTTGGGGTGTACTGATCATGTCATTCTATTCTAAATAGGTCTGTGTTTCTCACTTATAAATCAAAAGGGCAGGGTTGTGGACTTAAATGCACAAAAAGTCATAATTCATTCTGAAATATCTAGGCTGGCATTCATTTGCGAAAAAACATAAGGGGAAAAAAAAACCCACATAGAAACATTGACAAATGAGAACAGTGTTTATACAGAGGCATGGAATAGATAGATTAAATGGATTAGCAACTCCTGTCTCTCCTCCTTCCCTTCTTTCTTTCTCCTCCTCTTCTTCCTCTTCCTCCTTTTTGTTCTTGCTCCCTCTTCCTTCTCTAGTCTTTCTTCTTTGCATCTAACTTAAATTACAATTATATGAACTTCTACCAGTTTTATTTTCAGAGGTTAACATCCACAAAATGTCTTCCAGCTGGAATTCCTCAGGCTGTGGGTTTATCTGTGTTTAAAAACAGACTTCTAACCTGCTGTGTTCCTGTCACCTTGTCTTATTTTCTTCCAGGTAATCAACTAGTTTCTCTTGTGAGTCTGGTATTTTCTGGAAAACTGTCTTCCGTCATTAGTCACCAGAGTGACCATCACCTTGGTCTTGGAAGTAAAAATGAAAACAAAAACAAAAAAACCCACACTAATTCCCTTGGGATAGTCTCTTTTTCTTGAATTTCCCACACATTGAGACCAGATCTAATTTTTAATGCAGTTTATAGAAGGTTAAAGAATAATGAAGAGAAGCTACATGAAGACAGTAACTTCTGGCCACTGCCTGTCCTCAATCCATGTCTTGCTACAAAACTGTCTCCATGTGAGAGGGGCTGCTCACTTCCTGTGCTTGGAGCCATTTCAAGCAAACAGGTGGAAAACAATTGGGTCCAGCCTAGTTCATGGCAATCTCAGTCCAGTCTCTCTCCCATAATTCACAGCCAAAGATTAAAACAACCTTGGTATCCAGACTTACGTGGAGTTACTTAATACATAGATTTATACATCTCCTGATCCCATACTGATTTTGAGACCACTTTAGCAATATGGGAAATTTAATGCAAAATAAGAAATTAGGCCAGAGAAAACAAGAATAGAAATGAGAAATGACTGAGAGTGATTATACATGGAGGTTATATATGCTATAACCTCCAAGGCTGATCAGAAATTTGGCCATGAGCTTTCTTTTAGGAGAAAAAGTGAGGACATGGTTGTCGGTGATTGAGGTCTTAAAGAGTTGACTTGTGTGGACACAGATAAAAAGAATACTGTGTAATAGAGGAAAAACACAAAGAATGCAGGAAATTATGTCTTTAACTTTCCTAAAATATAGTTACCATTTTATATCTCCTTGTCTATCAACACACTAGTCTAAGACTCCATCATCTTATACCTGAATTATATAAAACTGCCTTCTACTTAGTCTCCTTTTCTACTATTCTTATGACTCATTAATTTTTTTAAGCTTTATTTGTTTATTTGAGAAAGAGAGTGGGGATAGGAGGAGAGGGTGAGAATCCCAAGCAGATGCCCCACTCAGCATGGAGCCTAATGTGGGTGGGGCTGGATCTCACCATCCATGAAGTAATGACCTGATCTAAAATCATGAGTCAGATGTTTAACAAACTGAGACACTCAGGTGTCCCTAACTTATTATTTATATGGCAGGCCTTCTGTATTGTCTCTTTTCAAAACTTCAATTAGATCTCATCAGTTCTCTGTTTAATGGGAAATCTTTCTGATAGTTTTCCATTATGAAAAGAATAGAATCCAAACTCCACATTGTCACAAATGCTCTGTATGATCCCTCATAATTCTATAATTGTCTGACTATTGATTAATCTTACATATATTTTTTAAAGATTTTATTTATTTATTTGACAGACAGAGATCACAAGTAGGCAGAGAGGCAGGCAGAGAGAGAGGAGGAAGCAGGCTCCCCATGGAACAGAGAGCCCGATGTGGGGCTCGATCCCAGGACCCTGGGATCATGACCTGAGCCGAAGGCAGAGGCTTTAACCCACTGAGCCACCCAGGTGCCCTAATCTTACATATTTGATTGTACTTAGCTGAGGGATGACTGGGGTTCAGCCGAACCCCTTGATGTGATTTTTCATCCCTAAGGAGGCTGGGAAGTCCTTCTCACATGATGGTAGCAGCTTTTTGGAGTGAAAATCCTAATATGCAATTGCTTATGAAGCTTCTATGTGTGTTGTATTTAGTGACATCTGATTGACCAAAAAAACTCATGTAGCTCAGCACAGAGTCAATATAGGAGGGAAACACATAAGAATGTGGATGCTGGGAAGTGTGATTCTTTGGGGACCATTCCTGTAGTGATCTACCACAATCTACCTTCTGGTACCAGTGGTTCTCATACCTCCCATGTGCAAAATACACTTACCCCCTTTCAAGTCTCCCAAATCTCATCAGACCTGAAGTTCATGATTTTATGAATTGCATCAGGTTCAGAGCCAGACAAATCTTGGATGTAGCTCCTCTTGATCTTGAGTTCTGTAAATTAAAGATAGCTATCCTCTTACCTTGTCCACCCAATATGAAGTGGTGGGTGAAACAGGAACAGGACAATCACAATAGACACTCTCGTCCAAGAGAGGGAGAAATGGGAGGCATCTACCAGTCACAATGCCAGAGCACCTCTGAAGTCTGGCTGAGAATATGTTGTCCAGGCTTTGTACTTTGGATATGAAGAATGTGTCTTATCAAAGCTTAGTTATATTTCCTGGATCTATATGTCTCCTGGGTTCTTGACTTCTCCAACTGAGCTTTCTTTTCCCACAAGAAAGTCTCTTGTTTCCCACAGAGTAGTTTTCTGAGTCTAAACCTTGCCTACAGAAAAGTTAGGGACCCAGACACCTCTTTTCAATTTGAAAAGTTTCAGTGCCTTTCAGCTCTAAAATGGTAATACTTTTGTAACTGAACCGAAGCTTATACGCCTGCCACACAGCAAAGCTAAGCACTAAGACCCGGAGTGTGCGGAACGGAAAGGGTTTATTCAAGAGGCAGCTAAATAAGGAGACAGGAGGCTGGCTCAAATCTGTCTCATCCGACTGAGAGAACAGGTTTTCATCATCACAGGGGCTGGGATTACATACATATTGATGAAAAGGGTGGCAAACTTATAGCTATTCATGAGGAAAGAGAGCATGCACACTGAGCAGATGCATATGTAGTATATATCTCGTGTTTACTTTGGGGTGGAAACTTAACATTAAAATAAGTCAAAATTTGGCCCCTGACATTAGAAGGTCATCTGTAGGGCAAGAAGAGGGGGCTGTGTGCATGCTCTGAGAGCTGGTGCAAACTGGATGGGCTCTGGGACTGGCTATCTCAGGGAAAGAGTGCAAGACCTTTTTGTTTATAGGTTGGAACAATTACCAGTGACTTTATTTGTGTCACCCAGGTCTCTGTGGAAGTAGCTTAGCGGATTTGTTAGTTTGGTATGGAAAGGAAAAACAGCTGATTAAGGGAAAGGCGGGTTTCTGAAAAACAAGCTTTAAATTTTCTATCTTAACTTCATTACCCCTATGAGGCATGGTTTTGCTTTCATTAATTCTATTCTTTTGAGAGCATTGAAGGTTTTCTATGAATCTTATTGGAGTTCACATCCCATAGCCATATCCATAATTCTTTTAGGACTTTCCTACAGTGAGCAGAATAATGTCCTCCTAAATTTGTTCACATCATAATTCCAGAGTTGTGGATATGTTATGTTACATGTCAAAGGGAAATTAAGGTAGCAGGTTAGGTTGTTAATCAGATAACCTTAAAATGTGGAGATTATCCTGGATTATCCTGGTGAGTGCAGTGTAATCACAGGGTGTTAACTGTGGAAGAGAGAAGCAGGAGAATCTGAGTGTCAGAGCTATGCAATGTGAGAAAGGCCACATTGGATGGCCATTGCTGGCCTGGAAAAGGAAGCAAGCCATGACCCAAGAAATGTGGGCAGCCTGCAGAAGCTGGAAAAGACAGGAAAATGGATCCTTCATTATTTCTTCACAAATGAACATAGTTCTGCTAACACCTTGATTTTAGACTACTGACTTCTGACTTCCAGAAACACAAGATAATAAACCGTGTTGTTTTAAGCCACTAAGTGCTAATTTGTTAGGACAGTAATAGGAAGCTAATGCATTAGTCTGCATTTGGACAACACCCTTAAGATACTTAAAATTTTGTCCAAATGTTATCTGCTATGGGTTAATCTCAGATACTAGAATTTAGACATTAGAAGATGTGATCAAATGATTTCATAGCAGCATTGTTCATGGCAGCAAAATTCTGAAAAGAACCTCTCTATAGCTCACTCCGTAAAGTGTCTGCCTTTGACTCTCGTCATGATCCCAGGGCCCTAGGATCAAGTCTTACATTGGGCTCCCTGCTCACTGAGGAGCCCGTTTCTCCCTCTGCCTGATGCTCCCTCTGCTTGTGCTCCCTCTGCCTCTGACAAGTAAATAAATAAAATCTTTTAAAAAAAAGAAAAGAAAAGAAACTCTATACCCATTGCTAATAGAATGGATAAATAAATTTGGACTATTCATAAGATGAACATGTATTTTCAATTAACATTGGGCAAATATCTATGGTGTGGGATTATGGGAAAGAAGTAAGTCCTCTTTGAAAACAGACTATGAATCCTTTTATATAAAATTCAGAAATCTTATGTTGTATGGGTACACTTTCTTGTGTTGTAAAGCTGTAGAGAGATGAGGAAGGATTTATCCAGAATTCAGTATTGGTGGCACCTGAGGAAAATGTGATCAGAGAGGAGAGCACAGGACTCTCTCAGGTATTGGTGACATTCTACTTCTTAAATTGATGAATTTGCAAGTGACAATTTCATTGTTGTTTAAACTATACATTTACATTATTCAGGCCTCTTTGTATATAAAATTCACAAAAAAGTTGAGAATTTTTAAAAAAAAGTAAAAAAATTGGAAAACATATAACTATTTCCCAAAGAAAGGTGACAAAGTAATATGACTATTGGACAAATAAAAGTCATTGTTCAGAAAAAAAAAAGGTCCATTAAACATAACAAAAATAATAATTCCTGTAGAAGATCTAACATCCCATAGCCTAAGTCTTGTTTTGTTAATTCTTATACTTCTCCAGTGAGTGACTATTTATTGAGAAATATGTAAGATTTATAATAAGTTTTCAAGTAGTAATTATTCATTGTTGTTACACTACTTTGGGGGCAATAGTCTTCTGTGTTGGGGAAGGCTCATAAGAGATGATGGAGAAATATTTCAGTAGGAAATTATAATGCTAACTAATACAATTTCATAATTTTAAGTAATTTATTCTATAAAAGCATTTTGGAATGAATAAATTAACAATTATTATAGCTGAATACAATTTATATTTCCCCATTATTTACAAAATAAGAATGAACAGTCAAAACCCCAAGATCATGTCATAACATGCCCTGAATTTAAAAAGCCAAAGAAAGATGCTCTTCTGTTCTTTTGAAGGTTTGGTTGGCAAAGTATAAAGGAAAAAGAATTCGGGGAGATGGCTTTCAAATTTTTATATGATTTGAAGTGGATAGCAAAAAATTTAATATTATTAATTAATACCAATTTCACACTAAAGACGTATGTTAAGACTTAGAGTGTGGACTTGTTTCAGAAAACAGGAATTTAAAAATGGGTGTCAAATAAATCAGACAGATTTGGGGGATCTTTAAGATTGAGATTAAGGTCAATTTATCATGCATGTTTTAGTGTTAATCCTCAGTGGGAGCCAGACAATGGGAGCCAGACTGTGGCCAGCACCCAGTCTCCTAACACCTCTCTGCTTATTTTAAAGGAACTGTTGGCACAGGTGTCTGTGACTTACATTTTGATGTGAGAGGATGTCCCGGAGCACCCACTATGTTTGGCATGGTGTTCCCTTACTAGTCTCCTCTGAAGATGCTCTAATCATTGTAGACCTAATGTGCAACCTAGAACAAGGCATGCGTGAGGCACTTAAATACTTGCTGAGAGATTGGATGAAAAATTGCTTATTAAAAAATAATAAGGCAGTAGCACTTGAAAATAAGTTGTAATTACATTATTATTAATCATAGTTCTTTAAATATTAGTTATTGTGAATGATATGAGGGCTTTATTGAAATTCTGTCACTGGCTTGCAGTGTTCTCTCAGACAAGAGAATGAGCTGTAGTGTTTTTGTATCTTTATTTTGTTCTCTCTCGCAGATCTACAATGTTACAACTCATTTGTTTCATTTGGCCTCCTTCTGGGAATTGCAATATGTGAAACTTCAAAGACTTATTTATTCTGTTCTTAGGTAGAAACTAATGTAATGATCTAGCCACTTTACATTTTTAAAAACAGAGCAGTTAAATGACTTGCTCAGGTTAAGCCTGGTAAAAAGGAACAAGACCAGACTTCACGATGGGCAGAAATCTGGCAAGCACCTGATGTCATTCTGTGGTTTTCCTAGCTTTCTGCTTTTTCTTTAGATAAAGAACATTGTCATAGTTTTCTCATTAACAAAGTAATACATGTTCAGTTCAGAAAACAGAGGAAAAAAACACAAATATAAATGTCCTTATACTTCCGCCATTCACAACCAGTTCTAAGGATTTTACTCTATCTGGTCGTAGCCTTTTTCTGTTTCTGCATATATTTACAAAATACATATTTTCATGCCTAGAATTTGTTCATTTTATGAACAAATGTCAGCGACATTTTCATGTCATTAAATTCTTAAGCTTAGTAAATAATGCTGATTTTAACATGATTTTGTTAATAGTATTGATTATGGTAAATTATGAAGATTACAACAATTCACGTAAGTAAGCCCCCTATTTTTGAACATTTAAGTGGCTTTTAAATTTTCACCATTGTAAATGGTGAAATTTTCACATTGTAAATTGTAATTTTATTTGGAAACAGATTTCCTTCACATAAGATATATTTTTTAAAGTCTTTTTATCAAACTTTTTTTTAAATTAATTTTTGCGAGAGAGTGAGATAGCGCGCGAGCTCTCCTGCTTGTACAGTCTGGTGGGGAGAGGCAGAGAGAGAAGCAGACTCCCTGCTGAGTAGAGAACCCAACATGGGGCTGGATCTTAGGACCCTGGGATCAGGACCTGAGCTGAAGGCAGAAGACAGATGCTTAACTGACTAAGTCACCCAAGTACCTTATTTTTACCTTATTTTTAAAATCTCGATTATGATTTGTAGATATCCATATTAAAGACATACCAAAGTCCCTTTTCAACTTCTGTATTTTGTCAAAATTTGATTTTTATGTTTGGAAGTCTAGATTTCCAAATGTTTATCTCAGTATATCATTTCTTGTTTATCTGAACTTGGACAACAGCAGTGATCATGTGATCTTGCAGATTATAACTATTATCTTCATAGTCTTTCCTTCTTGTTGGGAAAATTACTTACTGGGGAATTGGGCTAGGCATGCAAAACAGAAAAATAATCCAAAATATAATTCTTGTGCTTCGTTCCAGTCACATGTAACCATTGATTGATTATTTCCACCCGTTTCAATAAATTTGAGAATAATTTTGTCTTACTGCTCGGAAAGTCCATTTGAAATTTTTATTTATTTTTTATTTATTTTGAAATTTTTATTAAAACAATATTTCTGTGAGGATGTAATTTACAACATGTTGACTTTAGTTAACAATACTCTATTACACATGTAGAAGTTATTAAGAGTAGATTTTAAAAGTGCTTATCACAAGAAAAAAGAATTTGTAATTATTCATGGTCGTGGATATTGACTAGACTTATTGTGGTGATCACTTCACAACATATACATAAATTGAATTTTGTTTGATACCTGTAAATAATATAGCATTATTATGTCATTTATGCATCTATCAAAAAAGACTAAATACGTTATTTAATAATAAGAAATATTGACATTTGTAAAACAGTGAGGCTTTTTATATGTTCCTGAACTTATTTCTAAATCTTAAATAACATATATAAACATCTATCTATATTTTATCTATAAACATGAATTTCTTAATATATTCAAGGCACTTAAGTTCTTTAGTTAAATGTCACCATTTCCTTCTTATAGATTCTATAAGTAAATGTCTAATAATTCTCAACTATACCATCAATTATTCAGTGTTGGCTAGATGCCAAACACTATGCTGAGCATTTTACGTGAATGATCTTATTTACTTCCCACAACAACCATATGAAGGGGGAATAATTATTATTCCAGATACAGAGAGGGGAAACTGAGGCTTGAAAAGGTTATATATCTTGCCCAGGGCAATACATGAAGTAAGTAGTGGAAGATTTTGAAGCAAAGTCGATTGGAAGTTTTTTAAGTATTTTTTTTAAAGATTTTATTTATTTATTTGTAGGGGGGCTGGGGGAGGAGCAGAAGGGGAAAGAATCTTAAGCAGCCTTTGTGCTGAGTATGGAGCCTGATGTGGGGCTTGATTTCACAATGCTGAGATCATGACCTGAGCAGATGCCAAGAGTAGGCCACTCAACGGACTAAGCCACCCGGGCCCCCTTTAAGTAATTTTTTTAAATTGAAGTCTAATGTATATAGACAAATGTGCAAAATAATAAATGTACAATCAAATGTACACATACTTATGTAGCATCCATCAAGATAAAAACAGATAACATTATTGATACCCCAGATACCTCTCCCAGGCTCCCTTCTTACCATTAGCTCCCTGTGGTGTGAGTCCTAGTCCAGTTTTTATCACTATAAATGTAGATTGCCTGACTTTGAATATCATGCTGCTGGAGTTATAGAGCATGCATGATTTTATGTCTAGCTTCTTCTTCTTCTTTTTTAAAAAAAAATATTTTATTTATTTGATAGAGAGAGAAAGAGAGAGGCAGTACAAGCACGAGCTGGAGGAGAGGGAAAAGAAGAGGGAGAATCAGACTCTCCTCTGAGCAGAAAACCCCACATAGGGCTTAAGCCCAGGACCCTGAGATCATGGGCCCAGCACGCTTCCACTGCGCCACTCTGCTCCCAGGACCCTGAGATCATGACCTGAGCTTAGGAAGATGCTTAACTGACCGAGCCATCCAAGCAGGCCCTGTGTTTAGTTTTTATTAAACATTGTATTTCTAATTTCTTGTTGGGTTTAGCTATAGTTGCTCTTTTAAATTGTTGAAGAGAATTCCATTTTATGTATAAACCACAGTTTATTCATTCTATAATAGGTGGCACTTTGCTTGTGTTTAGTTTTGGACTACTACAAACAATGTTTTTATGAACATACTTTATATGTCTTTTGGTACAGATTTTTGTATTTAGACCTGGAATTGATGGGAATGTGTAAGTTCAGTCTCGGTACATAGTCCAGATTTCCAAAATGATGATAAAATTTTCCACATTTTACTGAAATTTATGAGTTCTTATTGCACTAGAACTTATGCCATTCTGCTTTTAAATTAACAATTGCAAGTAGAAAAGAACACTATTTTTTCTGTATTTTTTCATTTTACGTATTCTGCTATGTACTTCTTATACTTCAAAAAAATGTTCTACAACCCAGTTATATCTCCATTTTTGTTTCTAATTTTGTGTATTTATACATTTTTAAAAATTTTATTTATTTATTTGACAGAGAGTGCATGTGCACATGAGTGGGGGAGGGGCAGAAGCAGACTCCCCACTAAGAAGGAGCCAGACAGGGGGCTCCATCCCAAGACGCTGGGATCATGACCTGAGCCAAAGCCAGATGCTTAACTGACTGAGCCACCCAGATGCCCCTTACACATTTTTGTTACACTAATAGTTTTATCTATTATTGGTTTGATTTCTAGCCAAAAATCTATGAGAATTATTTATCAATTCTATTGTTTTACAGTTTTAAAAAATCAGTGCTTTTTTCTTTCCTCTTTATTAATTCTAGTCTTTCTTTTGTGGTTTATTTTGTTTTATTTTCCTAACTCCATCAGCAAAATACTTAATTTGTTTTTACTTGTATAATAGTAAAAGTATTTCTGCTCATGGAGTAATCAAGTTGAAGAGAAATCTGCTGTTGTTTTTTAACTATTAAATTTTTTTTTAGTCAAAAAACAGAGAGATAGAGAGGGAGGGGGAGAGGTGAATAAGGAATTAATTATCTGTTTCCTTCTCCAGGACATTGCCACATCTCATGTGTGGATGAAAAGTGTTTAATCTTGAAGCTAGGAGGGTAGTTAGCCACAGGGATAATAGCAGACTAGAAAACTAAAGATACTTTGGTCTCTTCTGACATCACAGAGTCACTGAATTTCTTTCAAACTTCCTCTTTTTCTTGAAAGACCAATAAAATAAAGGAAAGAAATGTTTTCCTTGATTTTTATGTTGTTTTGAGTTCTGCTTGCTGTTATTGCCCAAGGGCTCCTGATTCTCTATACCTATCTTTATTCATTTTTGTTTTGCTTGATTTTACAAGGACTGAGAGGCATGATGTAGTGTCCTGCTACTGTTAACTATTTTTCTTATTTAAAGCCAGTTTTGATTTATATCATTCTGTATTTTATTATTCAGCTTCAAGTTTTATGAGTTATAATTTCATGTTATAAATATATTGTTCTCTCCTGCCATATCCTTTTAAAAATATAATCTATAGGGGTGCCTGGGTGGTGCAATTGGTTAAGTAAATGGCTCTTGGTTTTGGCTCAGCTCGTGATCTCAGGGTCATAGGATCTAACCCTGCATGGGGTTCCATGTTCAGCGTGGAGTCTGCATAAGATTTTCTTTCCTCTCCTATGCCCCTCTTCACTTCTCAAATAAATAAATAAATAAATCTTTTAAAATAATATAAGCTATGATTTTGTACCCAGCTTCTTATTTTAAATAAGATATTATGTGATAGCTCAATTACTTTTCTTTCAAATATTGTTAAAATGTACAATCTGACATAATATTGTTAAAAAATTGTTTACACTTAATATGCTATATTTTAATGTTTTCTAATACCTTCTTCTATCCTTACGCCATGTCCTCTTTCTTGTGTACCTATGTATCTTGGTAGGATATTTTCTCAGGTAGTTTTTTGGTTGTTCATTTTCAGGAAAAATATATGGGTGCCATCTTTTCGGCCACTTTTATACTACCGTTGTCATTAAGATCAAATTAAGAGCATCCTAGAGGTTCATGATTATAGCAGCAAACATGTGTCACTTACCCTAATTGATACAGTCAATTGGCCATTAGTTCTTTCAACATAATGATCGTTGAATTTAAGCAAGACCCTTTCATTTTCTGCTGACTGCTCCAGCAAAGTAGTGTCCTGCCGCCTTCTCCCACTGATGCACCTCCACACCCCATTTAGTTCAGGTTCAAGTGTCTGGACTAGAAGAAGGTGGGAGACTTAAGACTGGACAGAGGAAGAAGCACAACAGTGATACACCAACATGGCAGGCAGCTCTGTGGTCATAACTGCCGTACAGCCAGTGTCCCATTTGTCCCTGTTGGGCTGAAAATCAAGACTCTGTGTATCTGCCTCCCTCCGACATCACACAGCTGCTTCCGGATGGGAGGAATGGTGGCTAGGGCTGCCTCTACAGCTGAAGAAGACAGGCAGGAGTTAGCAGCTAGACACTATCTGCTGGCCTCACTTCCCAGAGCCAGGCAGTAACTTCTACCAGATTCATACCCTTACACTGGCATTTCCCCTCACACATCCTTTTTTTGTCTCAGGCTTTCCTAACTTCTAATATGTCATTTTCCTCCTGCTGTAATATCTGGCATGACTCCTAATAGTCCTCTGGTTTCCTTTTCATTAAGAGAAATTGGCAGTGCTCAAAGTCTGTGAGTAGAGTGGAGTAGAAGAGGCACCTTGGAACAAGTAGCTTTTTTTTAAGGATTTATTTATTTATTTGTTTTAGACAGAGAGAGAGTGCGATGTGGGTGGAAAGGAGCAGAGGGGAAGCCAACTCTGGGCTGAGCAGGAAGCTCAGCACCGGGTTTGATCTTACAACCCTGAGATCATGACCTGAGCTGAAACCAAGAGTCGGATGCTTAACAGATGCGCCAGCCAGGTGCTCCAGAACAAGTGGCTTTTGATCATCAAATAATTACTTAAGGGTTTGCCAAATTTACCTAATTTATTTGGCATTTGAAGTAAATCATTTTTCATACCCCTTCTTTATTTAATAATATTACTTTTAGTAAATTTCATAAAATGAAATAAATAGTAATAGATTTTTAAATTGAACTTCATATATATAAGCATAACAGCTTAAAGTATTAAACATGTAAAACAAAGTAAGTAAAACAAAGATAAAAGAAAGAAAAAGGGAAGGGAAACACAACAAAAAGTAATTAGAAAGCATAAAAAAGGACAAAAACACACTTTAATAGTTTCATAGCTACACATCAGTTTAAACTTTAAACTCTTAGTTATAGGCTTATAAAATAATTGTTAGTAATAATTTGGTAACCAATGAGTGAATTATAGTAAAAACAACATATCTGTAAAAATTAAGATATAAGCAACTACTAAGTCAGACCCCTGATGTAACATTTTGTTTTCATAATTTATTCATTATTTTGAAGACAAACAACACACTTTCTTAAAAAGTGAAATATGAATTTACCATATGACCCAGAAATTCCATTCCTAGGTGTATTTGCAGGAGAAATGAAAACATATGTTCATCCAAAGACTTGTATACAAGTGCTCATAGCAGCCTTCTGTATAACAGCCACAGGTACAAACAATGGAGTAGTCATCAACTGGTGAATGGATTAACAAAGGTGGTAACATGGAATATTATTTGACAGTAAGAAAGAGTTCCATAGTGACACATATTACTGATACATGTTAAGAAATGGATGAGTCTAAATACATTATGCTATGTGAAAGAAACCAGAGGCAAACTATTACATAGTGCAAAATTCCACTTAAATGAAAAGTCCAGAACGGGCAAATCTACATTTTGAAACACAGATCCATAGTTGCCTGGGATTGAGGCTGAGAAAGGGGATTGATTGCAATGGGCACACGAGATATTTCAGGGTGATGGAAATGTTCTGAAACTAAATTGTGCTGATGGTTACACAACTCTTTATTCTTTTAAGTTCTGTTTATATTTTATCTATCTATTTTTGAACATACTCAGCACACAATGTTACATTAGTTCCAGGTGTATAACCCAGTGATTTGATAAGTTTACACATTATGCTGTGTTCACAAGTGTAGCTACCATCTGTCCCATTACATCACTATAACAATATCATTGATAATTCTAAATTTCTTTAAAAACATTGCTTACAGTGGGTGATTTTTATGCTGTAGAAATTATATTTCAATAAAGCTGTTAAAAGTAAAAACAAAAAACCCACCAATTAAAAATAAATGAAAAACAGCTTAAAGATATTAAAACTAAGTAAAATATTTCATTCATTTGTACTAATCAATATTACACTTTATAGTTCGTACTCTGTTTCATTGTTTCAAGTTATATTTATTTATTTTTGAAGATTTAACTATTTATTTTAGAGAGAGAGAGTGGTGGGGGACAGAGGGAGAGAGAGAAAGAAGCAGACTCCCCAGACACAAGGCTCTATCCCAAGACCCAGAGATCATGACCTGAGCTGAAATCAAGAGTCAGATACTTAGCTGACAGAGCTGCCCAGGCATCCCAACTGCTTTAAATTTTAAACACAAATAAAAATGCTAAGTGTTCATGTAGAAGGACATAATTTAAATAATTTTAAATTAATTTTTATAATTACCATGCTATCATTATTTTGACTATGCCATTAAAACATGCAAATATGCAGGCAAAGAACTGGAGACACAAACAGCACCTGAAGTGAGCATGCACGGTTCTGGAGCATTTGAATTTACAGTTTAAATGAATGCATGATGCTGAACCTTCTTGTTTAGGGCAGACTCTATAACTGACACTCCTCTGAATTAACTTTCTTATAGAACACAATGTTTATTAAATGGCAAGTATTTAAAATGTGCACATTTAAAACTGATGTTATTAGTGGGTGCCTGGGTGGCTCCATCCCATTAAACATCCAACTCTCGGTTTCAGCTCAGGTCATGATCTCAGGGTTGTGAGATCCAGCCCCAAATCGTGGATTCTGCTTAAGAGTCTTTCTTTCTCTCTCCCTCTTCCCTTCTTTCGCCTCTCTCCTCTTAAAACAAAACAAAACAAAACAAAAACATAAAAAAACAAAAAACCAAAAACCGATGTCATTAAAACAAAGCATTTTCACAGCAGTTGTTTATAACACTGCATTATATTAATAAATAAAAAGAGAAAAACATTTCAATAGATGTCAAAAAGTATCATTTTATTGAATTAGATTTGTTTTAAAATGTAATGGACATAGTTTTAATATATCAAAAAATTGCTTTGCCTCAAAAGGAAAGCTAACAATTAATGCTCATTCACTAAAAGAACGATCACTTTAACTTTTTTTTTTTTTTAAGATTTTATTTACTTATTTGACAGAGAGAGATCATCAGCAGGCAGAGAGAGAGGAGGAAGCAGGCTCCCTGCCAAGCAGAGAGCTTGATGTGGGGCTCGATCCCAGGACCCTAGGATCATGACCCGAGCTGAAGGCAGAGGCTTTAACCCACTGAGCCACCCAGGCGCCCCCCCCCATTTTAAATTTTTTGATAGATATAGATATATAGTAAACGATCATTATTTCCAGGTTACAAAATTGGATTGTTAACCAAGATTATCCAAAGAATCAGTTGAATAATCAGTCACTAAGAAAATTCAGAGTGGCAGCAATTTTCAAAGTAGTGAATTAAGAAAAAAAGCTTTTTTATATACAAGCAAGAGCCTGGTAGAAAAAGTAGAGGAATTTTCCCTTTACATTTCCAACCACAAACAGAAAAAAAATCTGGAAATATGCCAAATATGAGTTGTAATAATACCCAAATGAAATGAAGGTTAAAACTTTTCAGAGGCATAATGGATTATTGAAACTAATACAAAGATACTCTATATCCTTAAGTAGAAAGAATCAGTATTATAAAGACATCAGTTTACCTAAATCTATTGATAAATTCAATATAATCCCAATTATTAATATAATGGCCACAGGATATTGTTACTGATAATCTAATGTAAAACTCATCTGGAGGAAGTGACAAGCAAGTATATTCAGGAGAGTTCTGAAAAAGGGAATTAATACTGATGAACCAGCGTTACTGTTTCTAAAGTATATATAATAAGGCAACAAAAATAAAAAATGGTTAGTCCTTTTGAATAAATAGATGGCGACAGAACCCTATCCAGGAACAGTCCCAAACACATACAGAAATTTATAACAAAGTGACTAAATATTTAGAACAAAATTAAGTAAATCTGAATCTTTATTTTCTCCTTATACCAAATATTTAAACATTTAAAACAAAAACACAAATTCTAGAAGAAAACAATAATAACTTTGTTAATTATTTTAGAGCAAGAAAGGACTTCTTAACTGTCCTCGAAACCAGAATTCATAAAGTGTCCATGGAATCCAAACCAAGCCATTCATCTAAACAAAATAAACTTCTGTCTGGTGCAAAAAATTGTCCACATAGTAAATACAACTGATGTTTTTAGGGGGAAAATTGTAATACATGCTGCAGAAAAAAAGTCCAGTTTCCTTGATTTATAATAAACAAACATCATTCCAGTCAAAATCGTATCATTGAAATGAGCAAAGTGTTAGTTGTTGTACATGCAACAAAATACTGATGGACTATAAAGAAGGAAGGTCTCTGAATGTTAATACTTATTTTCAATGTTTTCCCGATTATGCATCAAAGATTTTACTTTGCACTTCAGATTGCTTTCTTTAAGATGTCTCTGTTTCCTTGATTTTCGAAGCTACTTTCTTATTTTTGTTGCTGATTACAAATCCGAAAGATAAAAAAACACATGTTTTCTCCATAACTGTTTTTAATTAAACTTTTGGTAAAACAGAGTGATTGTAATTACTCTTTCATTATCTTTAAGAATCTTCTCCAGCTTCCTCAGTTTCTCAGATCATTCCCTGGCAGCAAAGCAGCCCGAAAGAGGAAACTTTATTAGCTGGTGGCATCTTGCCTATTAGGACTTTTCTGGGCCCTATCTGGAAGGAGTTCTATAAGAACATTGACTCCACATCCTTCATTTTCCAAGAAACTTCCCCAGTCTTTCGCCATTGCCTTCCTTTCTTCCTATTCTGTCTCTGAAACCACGTTAGGGTAAGGAACATGCCTCATTAAAAACTCATAGATGTCATTTGAGATATACTATAGTCCCAATTTTAGGATTAAAAAAAAAATTGAGATTTTATTTATTTTACACACACAGAGAGAGAGAGAGAGATCACAAACAGACAGAGAGAGGGGTGGGAAACAGGCTCCCTGCTGAGCAGAGAGCCCGATGGGGGGTTTGATCCCAGGACCCTGAGATCATGACCTGAGCTGAAGGCAGAGGCTTAACCCACTGAGCCACCTAATATGTTCATTTTCTTTCCTACCTAGAGAATGGTCCCTGCTGCTTCTATCAGCTTCTTAAAGTTGTCTTTAACATTTCGCTTCTCCACTCCTTCCCCCACCTCAAAATTGAAGAACCTTGCTTAAAAATTAGGATCAGAACTCTGGCTCCAGTAATAAAGCTGTGTTAATGTCTTAGAGGCCAGTGGGTCTTACTTTGGGAAATAAAGCCTCCAAAGGGGCAAACTGGGAAGTTTTAGTGATTGGTGGGTTACTATAGGCAGTTAGTGGGTAGGCCCAGGAATCCTAAACATCCTGCAGTGAGTGGGATTATGTATATATGGAAGAATTCTCATATGTTCTAACTGACATTAAATGTCCCACTGGATGTAACTCCAGGTGAAAACACTGTGGTGAGCTGAGTCTCAACCTATGTTTCACATATATACATAAATAATTTTCACATGTTTTCATGTTTATTTTACATTGCATATATGAAAATATAGCTGCATTTTTTTTAATTGCTGCATAATAAATTGCCATACATTAACGGCTTAAAACACCTATTTATTATCTCAGTTTCTGTGGGTCATGGGTCAGTGGTCTGGGCCCACTTAGCAGTATCCTCTGCTTAGGGTGTCACAAGGCTGTAAAGAAGTTGTCAACCTGGAATACAGTCTCCTCTAAGGATTGGATCCTCTTCCAAGTGCTCATAGCTGGTGGCAGAATTCATATCTGTGCAGCTGCAGAAGTCACGGCAGCTTCCTGATCCAAGGCCAGCAACAAAGGGGGTTTCTGCATGAGTCTTTCCCGTCTCTACATTCTCATTTAAAGGGCTCCCCTGATGAGGTCAGATCCACTCACGATATCAAGATAAGTTCTCTTTTGATGAACTCAAAATCAATTGGTTAAGGATTTTTCTTTAAAGATTTATTTGTTTATCTGAGAGAGAGAAAGATAGAGACAGTGAATGCACACACAGAGAAAGGAAGAAAGAGGGAGGGAGAAGCAGAGTACCCACTGAGCAGGGAGTCCGATGTGGGGCTCAACCCCAGGACCCCAGGATAATGATCTGAGTCAAAGGCAGACGCTTAACCGACTGAGCTGCCCCAGGATTGTTTTTAAGTAATCTCTATACCCAACATAGGGCTCAAATTCATAACCCCAAGACTGAAAGTGCAATGCTGCTCTGACTGAGCCAGGGGGGCACCCCTACTTAGGGACTCTTACTTATATCTATGAAATCCCTTCATCGTGGCCACCTGGTGTGACATAATCACCATATCTGTATCTTGTCACGTTCCTTTAACCTTTGGTCAGAAGCAGGTCACATACGGCTTCTTTCCTCATTCAAGGAGAGGCAGTCATAGAAGGACATGATGAACTGGGGGTCTTTCTTGGGTGTGTCTGCAATAGCAACCATTGTGTAAATCGAAGAAAGACTGAACTCTCTTTTATTTGAAACTTTACTAAAATGGTTCACCATTTTGAAGAATGATGTCATTAGTGGCAAACCACCTCCAGCAGTTAGTACTCAGAGATGCCCTACTGATCGCAATTCTACACAGAGGGCAAACATCTGACTGCCACACTGTGTCTACAAGTGTTCATATCAAAGTATTTTGTTTTATATAGATGATTCTCATTTATTTTCTTTATACTTAATGGATTATATGGTCTTTTTAATACATCTGTTGGTAGATTTGTTGCCTATGAGTTTAATTTTTAAATGGTAAAGGCAGCATTACAAAATATTTGGTTAAATAGAAAAGGGTACATCTAGTTGGGCTGAAATTCATTGTGATGAGAAGTTATAGTTAGAATCTCCTTTTTTATAGTCTCATGAACTGAGACTCCTCTAGATATAACTTTTTAACCTATTAGCACAGAATCATTTATCAGATTAATTTGAAGGCATGGAGGCCTACCCTTGAATAGATGAAACAAAATAGCTCATTTAAAAAAATTATTTATTTATCTGAGGGCGGAAGGGAGAGAGGCAGAAGGTGAGGGAACAGACTCCCTCCTGAGTGGGGAGCCAGCTCAGGGCTTGATCCCAGGTCCCTGCGATCATGACCTGACCTGAAATCAAGAGCTGGTCGCATGACCAACTGAACCACCCTGCACCCCCAAAATAGCCAAATTTTGAAAGTAGGAGATGGCAGTGTGCACCACTAGGTGAGATAGCAAGAGAGAGATCACGGTTTATCTGACAACTATGGACTTCTCGCCCAGGCAAGGTAGAGGAGTCTGCGATGAAGACTTCGAATATGGGAGTTGTAGGTAGATATGGACCCCCGCCAAATCACAAGATACTGAGCATGGTTGTTTGGCTTAGGGTGACCCTGGTTAAAACAGGACTGATCTGTAGCATGAAATATTGCATTTGTTGATCTTTTTTTTTTTGATAACCAACTCATTCTAAAACTAAATAGATCACTTGTATACTGTTACAGAAGTAATAATACTTGTATATTGATATACAGGTAATAGTCATCCACTTATGAGATTATTTCCCCCCAAATAATCAAGAAACTCTCTCTCTCTATCTCTTCCTTTTTTTCTCTCTTTCTCTTGAAATTTCTCTTCCATCTTTGGAAAGATCAACAGAGTGCAGCTAACAAGTTGACATTTGGGCCACATTAGCTACCACACACTGGTTGAATAGCAAGATCGTCACTGATTTGCCAGGCAGGCAATGTGAGTGTTTAGGGGTATCTCTTTTAAAGAATCAGTCCCTCATTATTGCATTGCCTTAGTGCTCATCTCCATCTCCCCAAAGTTTCTGGAAGCCTGAGGGTGTGGCCCCCTTTTACTCTGTTAAGAAAGCCACGTTCCTGGCCGGTGGTGGTGTCGGCCACACTCCTTGAGGATAGCTGATTTGTATGAGGTAAAAGCTTGGGGACTCTTATGTAAAGAAAGGGATTTAATACTGTGGAAGAAATAGGTTCTTTAAAAGTAGGATTAAGGGGCACCCGGGTGGCTCAGTGGGTTAAAGCCTCTGCCTTCGGCTCAGGTCATGATCCCAGGGTCCTGGGATCGAGCCCTACATAGGGCTCTCTGCTTGGCGGGGAGCCTGCTTCCTCCTCTCTCTCTGCCTGCCTCTCTGCCTACCGGTGATCTCTCTCTGTCAAATAAATAAATAAAATCTTTAAAAAAAATAAAATAAATTAGGATTAAAACAAGGGTTGGGAAAGGTTAAAGGGTAAGAGAGAACACTGGGAATTTTCTGTCACAAATTCTCATTTTTATTTTTTTAATTTTTAAAATTTTTTTAAAGATTTTATTTATTTATTTATTTGACAGACAGAGATCACAAGTAGGCAGAGAGGCAGGCAGAGAGAGAGAGAGAGAGAGAGAGGAGGAATCAGGCTCCCCGCTGAGCAGAGAGCCCAACTCGGGGCTTGATCCCAGGACCCTGGGATCATGACCTGAGCTGAAGGCAGAGGCTTTAACCCACTGAGCCACCCAGGCGCCCCATCTCATTTTTAATTTGTATACAACCTCAGCAAGGGTGGTAAGATTGTAGGAACCCTTAGAAACACATTCAAATATCCTCATTTCTTTAGACTTGAGTAGCTAATCAATACATAATTATACGGTAATGGAGAGAGTAGCTGAATTTGGTCATGACACCTGACCTATTGGGTAGAGGATTTTGCCCTGGAAGGGCCTCTTCAGTGGCATTTATATGTAAGCTTAAAAGGCTAATGATTTCCAATAAAACCACACATTCTAGTCCCTTTTCAAGCTTGGGTTCTGAATATGAATGTATCAATGCTGTAAACCTAGGAAGGAGGAGGTAAACAATGCATTTGACAGCCATTCTTTGTTAATGCGATTTTCATACTAAGAAAATGCATTGTAGACAGCATCAATGTCCTTCTAGTCCCCCTCTTCTAACAGCCTCCCTGGATGCTTTTCTTTTTTTCTCTGCTCTTTACCTTCCTATAGTGGATAATATGAAAAGTAAAGAAACCATATATATAGTACAGGGACTTTTCCATCCTGCTATAATGATGATGGTGGGTTTTGGCCTGACTCATGATTCCCTGCATAAGCGTGACTGCCAGTTGTGTGCACAACCAAATGACCTTTTAGAGTTGCTGTGCATCTTCAACAAGGACCAAATGTTAAAAGGACAGTCTATGTGATGAGAGATTCAGCAGCAGTATTAGGAGCAATGAAAAGCTATCAGGATAGGCAGTGTATGTGTGGTGGGGAGGGAGGGAGTCCATGTGCTCATGTCTCACTCATAAAGCTTAGGTACATTTCAGAGGCCACATACTATTTGAAGTTCCTAAAAAGGAAGCTGATGTAATGTCTGTATAGGTACCCCTGACCTTATGGGTGAGATAGACTTGTAATAGCACCCAATCTGTTCTATGGAATTCTGCTTCTAGATCAACTCACTAAAAGCTTGTTCACCAAATGGTCAATCTCCGATTTACTGATGTTTCTGAAATTTGAATTTTTATTCAGGTCTGCCTCAGCACCTTGATGAGAACAGGTGGACTTTTTTTTTTTAAATGATGTTGACTTTCACTTTGTGAACATTCTTTTCCTACCTGAAAATGCATCTGCATATAAACTATATTTCATATATGAAATGGCGGAGGCTGTAGCTACTGATGGGTGGGGCAGGGGTAAAATAAACTTTAAGACAGTTGACCAGTTATCATTTGCCTTTTGTAAATTGGCTTTCAGTGACTAGATTTGCTTTTGTGGAAATCTCAAACATGCCTCCTGGATTTCTGAATATTCCCAGAAATTTATTTTCTTCTTGGCTCCTCTAAGAGACATGTCTTGCATTTCTCTAGCTGATCCCAGGAAAGAAACACATCAGTACCTTTATAGCTTTGCCCCCAAATCCAATTTATAAAGCATCCCCAAGCAATATAGACCATCATGAGTTTTAGTGAAACTTACGTAGGAAGAATGAGAAGGGTTTACACAGCAGCCAAAGAACTTATTCTAATGGATATTCTAATCTCTGCCCTTGAGAGCCTCTTAAGCCATGATGATTTCCTTTCAGACCCTTTATACCACTGGGCCTGGAGGGGCTCAGATGTCCTTCTCTCTGTTCCTCACCATTTACAGACCGTTCTTCATAAGTCCTATCTCTCATACCCCTCTCTGGGTTTGTCTCTTATGCTGTCAGACTAAACCACCCCTTTGCACCCTTGACATGGTTATTTACTGCCTTCAAACTCTCCCTTACTCAGTCCTTGATGAATGGTTCCCTGGCACTCTCACTGATGCCATTCCTATCATAATTCTTGGGATTTTAAAACACACATGAAGAATCCTTCCAATTGCCTCTTAGATTCCTGACCTCCAATCATGTTGCTCTCTATTCTGTATCAGCCATTCTCTCCCACAGAGATACCCTAGAACTTGTTCCTCATAATGGAAACACCTCCATCATCTCATTATCATGCATCCCATTCTCTGACCACCTCTTTCCATCTTTTCAATTTACTATCTCTCAGAATGTGACTCCAAAAATAATCCTTAGACTCCACTGGGAAATAAAAATCCATTAAAGTTACCACTTTCTCATTATGCATTATCCCTCAGCAAATCCTAGTTTTCTCCTTACCCAGGTAAAAGTCCATGGTCCGTGACTGTAAATATTCTCTTCCCGGAAGCCTCAACCTCTTTCCCATCTTAGTATTCACTTGGCAAAGCCCCCATCCTGTTTATAATGAAATCTGAGTTTAACTTATTCCTACATGACTGAAAGTGGCTGGAGAGAAACTCAACCATGGTGACTTGTCTCACTTATTTTTGGGGCACCCTCTTCAGCTCTTAGAGTTTCCCAGAAATCTTGATATATTTCCCTACCACATTTCATTGTCCCATTTTGCTAGATGATGATTCCATGCTTTCTTCTCTCTTCCTAGCACTTGTACCTCTTCCTTCTTTCTGCCTCCTACTCTGCAGATGACTTTGCTTCTCTTCCCCAATCCCCCTACTCTCTTATAACTGAAGTGATCAGAAGAGGTTTATGGCCCCCACTATGGCTCTTCCTTCCTATCTACATCTGCCCTCTGCACACTGGCCTTTTCTCTGCCACTATGAGTGAGCTGTCATATCCCAGCAAAGTCAACAATCTCTGTTCTACAACAAATTTCTTCACCTTTAACCTACTAAGGCACAGGAAATTTGCTCCTCTCTATATAACATCATTCCTTTCTCTTTCTACTGGATCTTTACCAATCAGCATATATCGGTTCCTTTATTTCTCTCATCTTGAAACAACAACAAAGAAATATTATCACAATCCTCTTCCCTTCAGCTATTGCAATGTTTCTTTTTATAGCAAAATGACTCATTTGTCTATTTTCACTGTCCCTAATTTCCCTCCTTTTCTTTTCTTTTGGAATCATTCTCTTTATGCATTATCCTAACCCTTCATCATAACTGCCTTTGTTGAGGTCTCGAATGACCTTCATTTGGCTAAAACTCAACTCCAATTTCTCTGTGTTCATTTTATGCTGCTGCTTCCATTTTGGTTTCCAGAACATCTCTTCCTTTTCATCCCACCTCACTAGCCATTCCTCCTTGGAATCCTTTCCTTTTTCTTTCATTTCTTTAACCTCTTAATCTTGGAGTTCTCCAGAACACCACCTTGCATTTGTTCTCTTTTTCACCTATACTTCGTCTCTTGGAAATATAATTTTATTCTCATGGCTTTTAAGACCATTTATACATTATTAATCCCATTTTTTTTGTATCTTCCATCTGACCCTCTTCTATAAATGGTAGTCTTGTGTATATCAAATGGTCTACTTGAGGTTTCCACTTAGATATATTTCCACTTGTATATATGTCTTATATCTCAAATTTAACAAGTCAGAAACTTACTATTCCCTCACCCCAGATCTGCTCCTCTAATGTTTCTCATCTCAGTTAAAATAATTTCATCTTCTAATTGCTCAAAACAAAAACCCTAGAATTTTAATGGTCTTCTTCTTTTTCCCTACTTCATTCTTGTTCAGTTTACTAGCAAATCGTTGGACCTCTAACTTCAAAATATATCCATACCTGACCACTTCCTCTCATATCCATTGTTTCTCAATTGGACCAAGATAGCATTGAGTTTCATTTGTATCATTCAATAGACTTCTAGTTGGTCACTTTACTCCCGTCCTTGCTTTGCTTTAGTTTATTCTCAACACAACATACAGAACTCCTAAAAATTTAATTTAGACTTTGTCACTCCTTTACTCCAAATCATCCATGGCATTACATCCCGGTCAGAGAAAGTGCTCCTAAATGATCTGACCCCTCATTACCCCTCTGATCCCTTTGCTCTGCTCCAGCATTTCCAGTCTGTTCAGCCTTCTCATGCCTCCTGACATACACCAGCACATTCTATCTTTGGAGCCTTTATACGTCTGCCTTCTGTGCCTGAAAGGCTTTTCCTCAGATACTATCAACCCATCTCCTTCACCTGCATCATCTTTTTTTCTAAAATGTAATCTTCTCAGTGAAATCTTTCCTGAAAAACTTGCTTCTATTTGCCACACTTGGCCCTATATTCCCTATCCTCTTCTGTGCTTAAATTTGTGTCCTTAGCATTTTTCTTATACTATTGTTAAAACCCTCTATCTATCCATCTGCCATTTATGTCTGTCTGTATGTATGTATTCTACATCCATTTCTCTAGTTTATTGTCTGACTTCCTTAGAAGAGTGAAAACTTCTTGAGGAGGAATATTTACTTAATTGTTCATTTCTGTGAAACCAAACCTTGAATAGTCCCTGACTCGTGTTAAAATGTTCAATCACTCTTCATTAAAGAAATAAAAGAAAATATTACTAAAACACTGGTTGGCAGCCCTATGTTGGATTTCCCCGGCTCCTTGGCTCACTGTTTTCTATTGTACAGGTTCCTCAACTTCCTTTGTCTTTTCTTTCTCTTTCATTCCCTTTGCAGATATTTCCTTTACTTGCCTGAAGCAAAGTAGTCCAGAGATCATTTTGGTGCTTGAGGGTTCCCTTGAATTCTTACCCTCAATTCCATGTAGGTTTTTCTATCGCTTTTTCAAAGCAAATATTGTGAACTCCCCAAGGAAGATAAAAAGGTCTCTACTTTCTTTCATAATATAAACTATTAAATATAATTAGCTTATTAAGCAAGTTTTGGTCAAACAATAGTGAGAAGTAAGGATTATATTAATTTCCAGATTGCAGATGAGCCTTCTAAACAAAAGTCTTTCTATGTTTGTATTTTAGAAGAGTATGAGATAGCTCCTCACAACATTTTATTTGTACTATATGTTAAAACATATCTGGGGCTAGCATATACAATGTGATCATGTTGATTAATATTAATTAAGGGCTCATGGTACTTAAAAATAGAGTAACTAGTGAGAGATGTTTCAAGAGAATATGGAGACCTATTTGTAGAGACTAGATTATGCATAATTATTATTAGAATTAGTTGAAGATAAGACAGCACATAAATCAACTTAACAAATGATATTAAATTGTGAGGTACTGTATACATCATTGAAGTCAGAAACTTTAGGCAAATGGAATGCAGGACCAGAATACAGACAAGAAATTTATCATTCAACATACAGATAAAATTCAATAAAAATAATGTTAATAACACACATTTAAAAATTAGTTTGTAAAAACATTGATTCCAGAGAGCTTTAAAAATAATTGCAATAAACTAGAAATGATTTCAACGAAAGCTCTCTGTGTGGTGGGAAAAAAGGACGGCTCTGCATTACCAGGATTTCTGAATTAAGTGTCCCTTTAATTGGTCTGATGAAAACATTTCTCACAGAATAACATTCAGATTAATTAAGAACAATGCAGAAGTAACATGGAAAATCCGTAGCAAAAGAGACCATGAAAGCATCAACCCCAGTGTGGGCTGCGTCATTACTGAGTCTCTTACACACTGCACGTACGTTGTCATTATCATCATCATCCTTCTGCCCTTTGCCTACTGTTTTTTCTGATTGTTCAGTCCATCCCCACCCCCCCTTCCCCACTCCTTCCTGTTCTAGCAGCCGCACTTGCTCAGATCTCACAACTTTGTGCCTGCTTTTGTTTTTTCCTGGAAATTCCTTTCCACGGATATTCAACATGACTTTCTCCGTGACACGTTTCTCCACTACTCTATCTAAATTTCGTAGCTCTTATTCCACATTTTAGTTTTCTCCTGAGTCCTTCGTAGAGTCTCACATGCTTACGTTTTACTTATTTTTTTGTTTTATACATTAGGATGAAATCTTCATGGAGAAAGAAATTTTAGTCCGTTTTATTCACTGATAATAGTGAACTGGCACATAATAGTTGTTAAGTTAATATTTGTTAAATAAATAATCTCATGAAGGTAAATTTAATTTCTGCTGTTTGGTACCACAACTTTAAAAGGGTTGAACTCACTGTTAGAAATTCTGGGTTTTAGTATCTGTCTTTTCACTTACTGGCTCTGCTGATTGGGCTAAACAATTTTGCACATCTATAAAATGAGGATTGATTACTTCTATGATGTTAGTAGGAACAGATGTGTTTGTAAAGGAGTCCCATTACTGGCAACATTTAACCTACAATTATATGAATGAAATATCAGAGTATAGCCTGGTTTTATATAGATATATCCTACATATTATCCTGTGCAGGATACTTGCATGTATTCCCCTCAAAATTATCAGTTGTTGATGGAGACATTCTAGGAAGGGGGCATGTTTTGTGCTTTGGAGACCATCTTAAAGATCAGCTGGCAAGGGCAATTTATCTTTTGAAGGGGAGTCCTCGGCCACAGCTCCTCCTGCAGCAGTTTCTTCCCCTGGGTAGATTTTGGCTCCCATTTGGCAATCTACAGATGTTTCCGATTGCCATGATCAGGTGGCGGTGGTGAGATCTAGTTAGTAGAGGTCAGTAATGCTGATGACCATCCTACAACACATACAGTACTCTCTGACAACAAATACTTACAGAGTCCAAAATTCTCTAAAGGCTTCTGGAGCTGGAAGACTTGCCACTCTCAGAATCTTCTCCCTAGACTGTTGTTTACAAGTCACATGGTGAATTTTTTTGATGGAATTGTCTGGCTGTGGTCATTTGGGAGCCTCTGGGAAGTAGGAGTGTGTCAAAGAGTGCATAGGCACCAGTAAGTAAGAAGAAAAAACAAAAACCTCTACATAGTCAAGCTAAGACAATAAAAAAGATCAGTATATGTTTTAAGGGCTATAGAGAGGATCACATAATTATATAGTGTAAAATAACAGGGCTTTGGCCTCAAGTCTTCTTTAAAGGCTAAAATGTAAAGAGAAAGCAATGGTAATTGTCTGTCTTTTATTTTATTTTTTTTATTTTTAAGATTTTATTTATTTATTTGACAGACAGAGACCACAAGTAGGCAGAGGCAGGCAGAGAGAGAGGAGGAAGCAGGCTCCCTCCTAAGCAGAGAGCCCGATGTGGGGCTTGATCCCAGGACCCTGGGATCATGACCTGAGCCAAAGGCAGAGGCTTAACCCACTGAGCCACCCAGGCGCCCCAATTGTCTGTCTTTTAAATGGGAATTGTGGGGGGTAAGATCTTACTTTATTTGACCATATTTTTCATCATCAAAATAATGTTTCTAGACTGCTACAAATGAATTTTCTGAAAAGAGAAAAGAGTGGAATTATTTCAGTGGTCTCAGCTCTATTCTTTTATCATAATAACAATTCCCTAAAGGTCCTAACACGAAATTGGATTGAATTCTGAACCAGAATAAATGTAGCAAGAATTATAAGTTTAGATGGAAAATCAGGCAATCTGAATTATATAAATAAATATTTGTACATTAATCTGTAAACAATTGTAGCATCAACGTAGTTAAACAAAGCTAACTTTATTGCCTAGTGATTCTGGGTAAGAAGGAGTCTTTGCTTTATAGAAACCCAAACCACAAGAATTCCCAGTTCCCAATTCTTTCTTTTGTGGCTAATACTGATTGAAGAAGTCCAAGGAATGCTGAAAATGCTATTTCCTGAATAAGCGTATTTCTTTTTTATTTTAAAGTAATATTTATTTTTTATGTAGATGCTTACCCGAAAGATAAGAATAAAGGGTTTTAAAAATGTATTATTAACAGCAAATGTGACTTTTTGCCTCGGATTTCAAACAGAAGGTGCAGATGAATGACACCGAAATAAACTAGTGTTAAGTTCAAGGATGTGTTCTATGCATGTGTTTTGAAAGATCCTTCTTTACATTCCTTTTAATATGACTTCTGTACATAAAGTTTTTCATACTATAATACATACAAGCTGAATTTGCGTTCCTTCCTTCTTAACTAAGGATTTATTGTGCTTGACTATGTAACATTACAAGACATTGTTCTTTCTTCCTCCCTTGTTCAGAAGGTAGTTAATGAATATTTAATTCATGGCAACATTAAAGAGATCTTAGGCTCATTTAGGAAAGACTGAATCTCATAAATGTATTAATATTTAGTGAATGTGCCTTATCACAGCGTGTCTGGGTTTTTGTTGTTCATTTCCTTGTGATAAGATTCCTGGGCAGAGCAAGTCTTCGGAAGTAAGCCCACAGGGCTGCCTGGCAAGTTTATTTTGGGAAGGAAATAATCAATTTAGAGCTATTACTGCAGGAGTCCTTATCGAGCTCATTTCCTCATCTAATGCTTCACAAGCTAATATTACATGTTTAGTAGCAACTTCAAAGGAATAGAACTGTGCTTTGCAGGTTTTATTAATGTGAAATTTCTCTGAGGGCACCAAGTGTTTGCCATTAACATGACTATACTCCACAGGCTTGCAAACATAGGTCATAAAAGCTGTACCAGAGCCCCGTGCTGCTGCAGCCCAATACTATTCATGTCACTCGGTTCCTATGAGATTATAAGGGCTGGGTTGGGGGGTGCCGTTGTGCTTACAGACTTCCTTTTCTCTATTCCATTTGCCATATTGAAAATAGTGATTTAGCCTAATAACAATGTGGACAAAACAGTGGTACAGAGAGGGTCTTGTCCACACTCAGGTAAGAATAGTGTGATAATGGCTGCAGTTTCAACATATCCTATACACTGCTTTGGTGTTTTGCTTTTCGTTTCTAGACAGCCCATTGAAATGCAGGCCATTATCCACACAGAGAGACATTTAATGTTCCTGAGTAGAACCGGGGAAAAGAAAATATTTAAACATGATATGTAAGACACTTAAAGGAAGGCAGAAAGAGAGTTCGCCTCAAGGCAAGAGTGGGGATTCTACTGAGATTTCTTAAGGAGAAACAAGAGGGATTATACACGTCTGCCAAATCAAGGTCTCTTGGTGCCTATTTCAAAACACGGTAGCACGATTACTTTCTGACCTTGAGGATGAGATTCTTCTGCTTTGTCACGTGTTTGACTAGACTCACAGGGCAGATGGTTTGCTCCATCAGCCAGTACTACCCCCAGCTGGACAGGGGAAGGGAGAGGATTTTGCTCTCTGGTCTCATGGAATTGCCTGCCTGAACACAATTCCTTTTCTGCTTCAAATGACTACCATTTTCTTCTCTTATAGCCACCTTGAGAAGCCTCCTTTGTCACAGATTGGTTAAACCAGTTCCGGAAGAGTCGTGGAAGCAGCGCCTGTTCTCAGGGCCGGAGAGGTTGTGTAGACGCTCCTGTCCTAAATGAGCTGCAGCTGCATGTTGGGGCTGGTGGAGGGGCCCGAGTGAGAAAACCAAAACATCCCCTGGAATTTGGCTAGTGTTTTAGGAAAAAGAGGATAAAAATACGGAAATTATAGGAAAATCATTAGCAGTTGGTTGGTCATTTTTCTGTGTCAATAGACTTTTGTTTAATACTTCAGATATTTGAGCAGTACTGTAAGGGCTTTTGTTTAGTTTCCCTCACATTAAAAATAGCAAGTTGAGCCGCCAGCTTTTCAAAGCCGGGTTATAAATTAGGAAAAGAAGAGAGAAGAAAATGATATGGAACCTCTAAGTTAAATAAACCCTCTTATCCAATTTAAGCTTTGAAAGGGGAAGAGATACATCATAAGGGAGACTTCTTTTTTGGTCCCACAGTTAGCTATCAAAATATCTCTCCGATGAATATTTGTTTAGAACTCAGAACCTTATTAATAGGGGACTATTTTCAGAGAGGGATCTTCTTTCTGATTGAAACGAAAATGGCAAAACCCTAAACAAAACCTATGACAGGAAATTAAAGACAGAAAAGCCGTTTTTGAACAAATCATTATCTTATATTTTGATGCAATCCTTTGAAGGAGGTTTTTTTTGGCATCATTTTTCTGGAACCCAGATGCCATAGATCTGTCGTATTTCGTAAACCTGGTCAAGTTATCTTACTGTGAAAGTCAAATAAAGGGCAATTTTTAAAGAGAAAAAATAAAAAATAAACTTATTTTTAAAATTTTCCTTTTTTTTAATGACTTTTTTCATTTCACTACACTCAAATCTAAAGCAGTCTTTGATTCAGCACAGACACCCATTTAGTTTATTTAAGTTTAGTAATAACTTGACTTGATAATTCCATATTTCATGGTGTTCTGTCAAATGGCTCACGGCATCCAGGTCTCTTCCACATGAGCTGGGATGAGAGGGCACAGAGTTATCCCCAGGCCCTCTGGTTCTCGAGCTCCATGAGATTTTACTCTCATGGGGCTTATAAAGAAATAATGATCGTAAATTACAAACCTAAAAGCCTCTAGGAACTAGCAGAGAAGAGTTTAAAAAGAATCACTTACCCACGAGTTTAGGTTTGATGATGAATGTTCCCCAATTTTTTTCAAAGATTTTGACTTCCCCTGGAGTTTCCTTTAAATCTTATCATCACCACCACTCCCGAGTTCTTCCCTTCTTATGGTTATTTTTAAAAAGATGCAGTTAATTTTATAGAAACTCTTGTCCTCTGTTTTTCTTATTCTACTTCTTCCTGTTCTCTATTTCTACCCATGACTCTTTTTCTCTTGGAGTTGATGAAATGCCTTTGACTCTTATCCTGTCTTGTCCTAGGATGGCAGGTTTATTCTCATCTAGTCCCTCCATGGGTGTTGGGTACCAGTGATAGTATATACAATTTCTACCAAGTATGGAAATAAGCTAATATATTTTTTCAGAAGTCAGTGTGTATATCATTTTCTGAATTTGTAAATTCCATTATGGGATATATTAAGCTACTATGGAAATTGCCTTTATTGTAGGTAAAAAAAATGGCCAAATACTGTCAATTTCATCAGGTTTATGAATTTTAATATCACAGATGCTATGACATTATCAGAGATGCTATACTGATTTTCATTGTTTTTCATTACAGTAAACCCCAAAATATAAACATCTATTCTATGTTTATATTTAGAATTCTCCCCATCCCAGCTTCTCGGGAAAACCACACTAAATACAATTAACATCATTTTAGATGTTGAATTCCCTGATGTATCATTTCACAATTACATATGGTTTTTCTAAAACTTCAATTGCTTTCAGTTGTTACTGTAAATAGATGGAAATTTTTAATATAATTTGCTGATTTTAGTTTAGTACCACAAATACTTGAGAAAAAATTTTTTATGTATTTTACAATGAGATAACTGTGAATGCTTTAGCATCATAGACTGGCCTGTCTGATGATATCACTTTTTAGCAACCTAATGAGCAAAATCCAATTATCTCTCCTGTAGTTCTGATGATTCATAGGTCCCTTCCTGCCTTTGGATCAAGACCATGTTTTACCAAGAGTCCTGTTACACCTTTGGTATTCACTTGAGAATTGCTTCCAGCTATGTTCTTTTTCCTGTTAACACCTGTACCAAAGCTGTTGAGGAAATAATTTTCAAAGCAAGCCTTGAAAAAGAGATACTTGCCTTTTTACCTTAATGGAGGGAATACTTCATCCAAACAGAAAAGACACTGCTTATAGAGCCAAACTTACTCAGAGTATCTATGCTTTTAATTTTAGTTATGTTAGTAAGATTACTTACTACAGTTAAAAATTTCCATGCACATAGCACACTGAAAATAGAATCCTTGTCTCAATATATCTTATTTCCATGTCATTTATCACAATATATTCAGAAGTCCATGTATTTTCCACACTTGAAGGAAAAGAAAATAGAATTTATAGTATTTTTTTGCATTGATACCCAATTTTTGTAGTGGCTAAATTATTACAAACACCTTCATCTTTGGAATAGTCAACAGTAGTTTTGAGTGTATACTAGATCCACCCATCCATCCATCTTTCCTGCCCATCCATCATCCATCCCTCATTGTGTATACTCTCTATGTGGAGATGTTTGAGGCTTTAGAATTTGGAGATAACACATCACATTTTCTGCAGAGCTGAAGACAAGGCAGGGAGGTTGGCATTAGACAGGAAAATGGAAGCTGGAGCATGATTCTACATTGGTCTTTTGAAGGATGTGGTCATTAAAACTCAGGAAAGAGGAAACAGAATAAAACACACCATTTGTTTAAAGAAAGACCATTTAAAAACAAGAATTACTAGAGATTTACTTATACAGACAGATGTGAAATGCATCACAAAGGAACTCAATAATCATTTCCCTCCAGAAATTAGCAGTGTGCAACACAGAAGCCCTCTGACATTGGTCTCTGCTTTTTAAATAAGAAATAAATCTTAGAAACAGCTGAGAGATAAAGGAGAGATTATTAGAAGCAGTTAAGTATCTAAATCAAGGTTTATAGAATGAAAAACTAAATACATTAAAAAAATCTCCTTTAGGAAAAAGAGAGAAGATAGATGGCAAGAGAAACACACTTTTTTAAATGACAATAATTATGAAATTGATTCAAGAAGGAAAAATACAGGATTTGGAATTAGAACTGGAAGAATTTCTAGTCTGTCTACTTTTGGACACTCAGGCAAATTATTTAAATACATTCTAACATACATTTTTTTCGAGTGTCAAGTGAACCTAAGTATTTTCTTGAGAATTAAATGAGATAGTGTACGAAAAATAATTAAAATTCTGTCTGGAAAGGCACGCAGTATTTATTAGAGTCCTTCCTCACATTTTTCTCACTTTTGGCTTGAATGTCAGGACTCCTAGTAAGCTTTAGTCAAATGGTTGGACACAAGTTAGCCTATGAGGTACACTTTATAAAACTTTTGAACCCTTAGGTTTGGATTGCTAAGTTCAGACTTTCGAAGATAAATTCAGGTACACCAATAACTTCCTTCCCCAGCTTCTTTCCAGTAAGCCTTCCCAATAAATAGTATGTATGTGTATGTCAGGTGAAAGGGAGGCATCCCAAGTATTTTCTAATCTTTTCCATAAACCCTCATTTTTCTTATTGTTCAGAGTGGAAAAGAGCAGGAGGAGGAATCTGAGATAATTCTTGCTTAAAACTTCAAATGGAGGCTAGCTAAGCATTAGCTGAGCTGAGACAGTAATGGCTTCCCTTGAACTCTCGGCTCTGAAGTTGAGTCAGAGAAAGCAGAATGGAAACTTTAGAATCCATGATTTCCACTGGTTCCCACTTACTCTTTCATTTATGTCCCACTTCATCTCTGGCCTGGACAGTGATGCTTTCTCTGATCACACTAAAGGAGGTATCTCTATTTTTTCCCAACTCAAATGCGACCAAGTATGGCAACACATATTTGTTGCTTTAATAGTGACTTAAATTGTCAATTACATTGTATGTTTAAATGAACTGTTTTCCTAAATAAGCAGAAAGAATATCTTCTCAGGCTTTGTCCACATGGTATTCTGTACATTGTGTAAAAATATAAATTTTATACACATAGTCTTTTTACTCATTCTAACTTGATGATATAAACATATGAATCTTTTCCTCATTTTCAATTTAGTTTGGGTTTTCTTTCTTGATTTTATTTGGCATTTTATTAGTTTACTTTAAACACTTTATACACATTTATGCTTTATAATTTATCAGTATTTTCTTTATTATTCCTATTGTCCTACTTTTCTAAAGATTGCTTATGATTTTAAAATTTCTAAAATTGAATACTAATTTATTTGAGTTCATTATTTTTCTTTTAACCATGAAAGATTTTTAAACCATGTCTTTGTTTTTAAAATCAGCTGGACCCTATCTCCTTAAGTTTCCTAAAAGTATTCTCACTTTTATTACCTTTTAGCTCTAGTTTTATTCTTTATTGCATTGTGACCAGAAGAGAAAAACTGCAAATTCCACTTCAGACCTTTTATTTGAGATTTTTCTTCTGTCCTGCACATGTATTCACTGTTTGTAGCATACAATTTCCATACTCACCAGATTCTTGGCAAACTTATTTTCAATATTTATAGTATTGACATTTATGAGTGACCCTGAAGTTACATAACAGATTTTTTTTCAATTTTCCTGAGGCATGAATTTGAACTTCATGTGTTATAAAACTAGAGGATAGGGAAAGGGTAACTAGGAAATCAACAGATGTAGTGGCCCACTCAATATCCTGACTTCAAAAAAGTTGGGACTTTCCAAGTGCTGTCAGGTACACTGTGGTTCTCAGTGTGAATTAGAAAATATTCTCAGTTAGGGGTTTCTCGGTGGCTCAGTGGGTTAAGCCTGTGCCTTCGGCTCAGGTCATGATCCCAGGGTCCTGGGATCAAGCCCTGCAACAGGGCTCTCTGCTTGGCAGGGAGCCTGCTTCCTCCTCTCTCTCTCTGCCTGCCTCTCTACCTACTTGTGATCTCCACTTGTCAAACAAATTGGAAAAAAAAAAAAAAAGAAAAGAAAATATTCTCAGTTATGCAATAGTACAGTTTATGAAGGAAGTTATATTCTATAGAACATCCCCCCTCCAAGTTCAGGGGGTAAGAACACTCTTGGAAATGGTTTAAAATAAATCTTGTCTATTTATTATAGTTTTCTAAGTTTAAATTTGACTCCTTTGCTCTGCAGTGGGTTAGACGTTTCAGGCCTCTCTCAACAATGGTATGCTTGTCAATTTTTCCTTATTTTCATTTTTTAAAAAATTTCCTTATTTTCAAACATTTTTTGTTTTGTGGATAAAGACCTGTATGATCCATAAAGGCACACATACAGTGCTTTATTGTTCAACATGTTGTTTCCTGATTTATAATTTCCTTTAACAATACAAAATTACCCTTTAACAATATTGAAAAACTCTTTTATTCTCAATTTTTGGATTTGGCCTTAAATTATACTTTGATTTAATATTGTTTCTCAGTACTCTTGGATTTATTTATTTATTTAAGATTTTATTTATTTATAAGAGAGAGAGAGCATGGGAAGCAGCAGAGGGAGAGAGATAAGCAGACTCCGCACAGTGTGCAGAACCTGATGCGGGGCTGATCTCAGAACCCTGAGATCATGACCTGAGCCCAATCAAGAGTCAGATGCCTGACTGTGCCACCCAGGCACACCCTGTTTGTTTTGTTTTGTTTTGTTTTTAAGTCTCATAAATACAGTAGTATGATTTTTGTGGTAACTATTTGTGTTTATTGTTAAAATATGATTATTTTAAAGTGAAAATGAACTTTCGGGACTTCATCAAGATCAAAAGCTTCTGCACAGCAAAGGAAACAGTCAATAAAACAAAGAGGCAACCCATGGAATGGGAGAAGATACTTGCAAATGACAGTACAGACAAAAGGTTGATATCCAGGATCTATAAAGAACTCCTCAAACTCAACACACACAAAACAGATAATCATATCAAAAAATGGGCAGAAGATATGAACAGACACTTCTCCAATGAAGACATACAAATGGCTATCAGACACATGAAAAAATATTCATCATCAATAGCCATCAGGGAGATTCAAATTAAAACCACATTGAGATACCACCTTACACCAGTTAGAAGGGCCAAAATTAGCAAGACCGGAAACAACGTGTGTTGGAGAGGATGTGCAGAAAGGGGAACCCTCTTCCACTGTTGGTGGGAATGCAAGTTGGTGCAGCCTCTTTGGAGAACAGTGTGGAGATTCGTCAAGAAATAAAAAATAGAGCTTCCCTATGATCCTGCCATTTCACTACTGGGTATTTAACCCCAAAGATACAGATGTAGTGAAAAGAAGGAACATCTGTACCCCAATGTTTATAGCAGCAATGGCCACGGTCACCAAACTGTGGAAAGAACCAAGACGCCCTTCAATGGCCGAATGGATAAGGAAGATGTGGTCCATATACACTATGGAGTATTATGCCTCCATCAGAAAGGATGAATACCCAACTTTTGTAGCAACATGGACGGGACTAGAAGAGATTATGCTGAGTGAAATAAATCAAGCAGAGAGAGTCAATTATCATATGGTTTCACTTATTTGTGGAGCATAACAAATAACATGGAGGACATGGGGAGATGGAGAGGAGAAGGGAGTTGGGGGAAATTGGAAGGGGAGGTGAACCATGAGAGACTATGGACTCTGAAAAACAACCTGAGGGTTTTGAAGGGGCAGGGGATGGGAGGTTGGGGTAAGCAGGTGGTGGGTATTAGGGAGGACACGTATTACATGGAGCACTGGGTGTGGAGCAAAAACAATGAATACTGTTACGCTGAAAAGAAATTTTAAAAAATATTGTTTTAAATAATTGATAGCTGGATCTTGTTTTAAAGACTAATATGAGTGTTTTTGTCTTTTTTAAATTTTAAATTGAAGTATTTTTAATGAGCAGTACATTCAAATGGCACAAAATCCAAAATGTACACAATGATATATAGTGAAAAACCTTCCTTCTAGTACTATCATCTGGGCCTAGTTTTTCCCTTTCAGAAATAACTGTTAATTATTTTCCTGTGTATCTTTTCAGAGATAATTTATGACCATATAAGCAAGCATACAAAGACATATATTTTTTGTACATATGTACACACAGAGGCTCATATACTATTTCTGTGCCTTGCCTATTTTACTTAACAATTAACTTTGGGGGCACCTGGGTGGCTCAGTCAGTTAATGGCCTAACCCCTGTTTTTTGGCTCAGGTCATGATCTCAGAGTCATGAGATCTAGCCCCACATTGGAGCTCCATGCTTAAGATTCTTTCTTTCTGTGTCCCTCTGCCCACCACCTCCACTACTTCCACTAGGATTCTCTCTCTCTCTTTCTCAAAACAAAAACAAAAACAAAAACAAAAACAAAAATACAAAACTTTGTAGATTGTTACATATCAGTACTACATAATGAGTTTCTTCATTCTTTTAGATGGCTGCATAGAATTCCATTTTGTATGCGGGTAACATTTATTTCACTATTCCATGGGTGTTTTGCTTAGGTTCTTTTCAGTCTTTTGATATTATAATTTGCTGTGAATAACCTTGTACATCCACCTCTTTTTCACATTGCTAATATATCTATAAAATCCTAGAGCTGGAATTGCAAGATGAGAGGGCATTTAAAATTTATTTTTTGGGGGAATATATATATATTTTTCAATTCTTCAGTAGGTAATATACCACACACTACTGAATTCAAAAGAAAAACAGAGTGGGCAGGATTACCCACCCTTCCAGGAAAAAAAAAAAATGTCCACATTCTTATCTCCAGCACCTATGAATACACTGCCTTACCAGGAAAAAAGGACTTTCCAGATGGGATTAAGGTTAAGGACTTTGAGATGGGGAGAATATCCTGGATTATGTGGTTGGGCCTAATCTAATCACATAAATCTTTAAATAGGAGAGCATTTCTTGGCTCTGGTTAGAGAAGACGTGAAGATGGATAGAAGAGTAGAGAGATGTGCGGGTGCTAGAAAGGGTACCAAAAGCCAAGGAATGCATGTGACCTTTGGAAGCAGGAAAAGGCAAGGAAATGGATTTTCCCCTGGAGCCTGCAGAGACATATGACCTCCTGTACTTTGCTCTTTGCTCCGTGAGACTTTTGTCAGACTTCGGACTTACAGAATTCCAAGGTTATAAACCTGTGCTGCTTTAAACCCCAAATTTTGTGGTAATTTGTTAAAGTGGCATAGAAACCAATAAAAGGGAAAAAGATAAGAATAACTATCCACATTTCCCTTCTCCTAAGTAAACTAACTCATTCCTCTCACCAGAAACAACCATTTTCACCGAGTTGTGCATGCTTTCTGAGACATTCTATGCATTTACGAGCATTTATATACATTGTGTCATGAGTTCTAAGGCACATGTCTTTTTTTCATTTTTTTTTTAAATGTGAAATTGGGATACATTTTAGAATCCAGGGTTCTCAAAATTGAGTCCTCTTGGGAAGATCTGCATTTGCTTCTGTCAATCACCTGAGGTCCTACCAACCTGAAACTACCCCAAGTTAAATGATCTTGGTTATAACTTTTCTGTTTTTTCAACCATGTTGATAATGTGAATTCAATCCACAAACCCGTGTGAGTATTGGCTTATGGTTCAAATTCCAAGGGGGAGATTATTTTCCTTTCTCCAAGTAGTGTCAAGTTTGAGACATGCTAGTTTCTCTCCTATATCTCTACATGGTGGGTTTTCATTTACCTTTAGTGAGGATGAAGCAGTTTCTTGATTCTCAGTCTTGGTGGTATGTCCTTCCTCGCTATATAATTTGTAAATTGCAATTGACAGTTTCCTAAATTTGATGAGGTATGCTATGTAAGAAAATTTCATTCAATGGGAAGATTTGTGTTTTCTTCTGTGTTGTCGTTTTGGGGGATCAAAATTTTCTGCCAAGTTGTTGGTTAAAGGAGAGATAGCAGACATCATTGCAACCATTCACATTAAGAACATTCTTTATTCTCCACCATTTTATCTCAGATATAGGCCATGGCTAATATGAATTGCTTTAATAACAGAGGGGAATTTTGACTTTCACTTGCTTGAATGTCAGCGCATGGGACCAGAGGGTAGTTTTGCCATGCAATCTGCACTGGGTTTTCCCTTCATAATTATCCAGGGCATTCCCTTCCCTCGCCTCTCTTTCTTGTGCTGGACCATGTTTACTGCTGCTCATGTATTCTCTTTCACAGTCAACTTCGTTTTGGCAGAGCATCTCGCCAATGCTTCCAGGGAGCAGGAGATGAGAGATAAGACAACTTATGTCTTAAAATGTCTTTATTCCAATCTTCCTGTATTTGCTTGTTGTTTTGGATGAGTATAGGAATCTGGATTGGAAATAATTTTTCTTCAGTATTTTTAAAGAGTTGGTGTGTGTGTGGTGATATCCTGGTGGTGGTGGTAGAGGGTAGAAAGCATTATCATTCCTAATTCTTTATTCAACCTGCTTTTTGTTTGCTTTCATTGCTGCTGCTGTTGTTTTATTTTTTACTCTAGAAGCTATTTAAGTTTTTCTCTTTGTCTGCATTTTTGTACAATGTTACAGTAATGTGCTTTACTGTGGGTCTGCTTGCTTACATTGTGTTGGACACTAAGTAGACCCTTTCATTTAGAAACTCATGTCTCTGAATCTGGTTTTTTTTTTTTTTTAAGATTTTATTCATTTATTTGAGAGAGAGAGAGAGAGAGAGAGAGAAACAGAGAGGGAACACAAGTAGGGGGAGTATGAGAGGGAGAAGCAGACTTCCCACTGAGCAGGAAGCCCCAGGCAGAGTTTGATCCCAGGACCCGGGGATCATGACCTGAGCCAAAGGCAGATGCTGAACAACTGAGCCACCCAGGTGCCTCATAGAAGATTGTGTTAATGATTTTCTTCCACCCATCACTCCATTTTTCTACATTCCTTTGCTCTCTTTGCAACCCTATTATTCAGGTGCTGAACCTCTTAGAATGGCCTTCCAATTTTCTTATCTTTCTCTCCTATGTTTCATCTTTATTATTATTTTGCTCTATATGGTGGGTTAATTTTCTTTTTTACGATCTTCGTTTATTTTTAAATCTTATGATTTATTTTATTTTGTTTATACATTTCATTTCAAAATATATTACCTATGATGCTTAACATTTTAAGAGCTTGTTTTTGTTCTCTAAATATTTTTTTCTTGGGGGATGTACATCTTGCTTCATGGGTATAATTTATTGTCTTATCTCTCTGCTGATATCACTAATGATTTCTTTTTAGCACACTGTCTTTTAAAAATGTGTCTGCCTAGTTTCTACTCATTCCAAATTTCTTTTACTCCTTTGGTCTCTACCTCATAAAGGAGAAGATTTTCTCAGATGGCAGTTCTGGGATCTTTGGTTGTGATCAAGAAAGGAGGAATAAAAAGTGATTAGAAGTAGTAGACATACAAATGAGAGTGCCAGTTCAAACTCTATTGCAGGGTGAACTAGGAGAGCTAATGATGGTTTGTGTGTCATGTAATTCTGTATTTTCATTAGGTACTCAGGTGTTTATGCTTGGTATCTTCCTTTCCAGCTAATTTCTCTTTTACCTTCTCCAGAAGGAAACTTGAGATTTCTTGGAGTGCCTGGGTGGCTCCTTTGGTTAAGTGTCTGCCTTCAGCTCAGGTCATGATCTCAGAGTCCCGGGATCAAGCCCCACAGTGGGCTCTGCTCAGCAGAGAGTCTCCTCCCTTTCCCTCTGGCCCTTTACCCTGCTTGTGCTCTCTCTCTCTCTCTCTCTCAAATGAATAAATAAAAAATCTTAAAAAACAAAACAAAACAAACTTAGGATTTCTTCAGGGATACAGAAAGAGTAGCCACCTAAAGTGATGGGCTAGGAGAAAGTATTTCAGGCTTTAGGGAATTAACTTCCTCTTAAAAAGCTTTCTTCCATCTCTCACCTTATTTTAACACCACACACAGCCTTTACTCCAATTCTGCCACATCTCAGAGGCTTTGGGAGATTTTCCAGTTTAAATTGGATTATCCCTCAGATAAATTGTATGACTCTCCACCAATTTTTATTTCTTTATAGATAGCTTATAATTTTATTTCTTCCAGGTGCTTGAGAATTTTTCTCTTAATATCTTCAAAATTAAAACTTTTCTCTGTATTTTAGAAAGACTTTTCAGTTTTGTCTTCTATGTCATTAATTCAGTTTTTTTACAAAAAAAAAATTGGTCTCCAATACACATTTTATTTGAATATTGCATTTTTGGCTTTTTTTTTTTCCCAGCTTTAGAGAGATACAGTTGACATACAACATTCTATAAGTTTAAGGTTTACAATATGTTGATTTGATACACTTATATATTTCAAAATTGTTACTATCATAGCATTAACTAACACCTGCATCACTTCACATAATTACTGTTTTGTTTTTATGCTGAGAACATTTAAGATTTACTCTCAGCAACTTTCAAGTATATAACACAGTATTATTAGTGATAATCACTATGCTGAGATTAGGTCCCCAGAACTTAGTCCTCTTAAAGCTGGAAGTTTGTATTCTCTGACCAACATCTCCCTTCTCCCCATTCACTCCCCAGAACCCCCGATAAGCACCATTCTAGTCTATGTTTTATGAGTTCGGCTTTATTAGATTCCACATGTATGTGATCTTATACAGTAGTTGTCTTTCTCTGACTTATTTCACTTAGCGTTATAGCTTCAGGTTTTGTCCGTGTTGTCACAAATAGCAGGATTTCCTTCTTTTTTCAGGTTGAAAAATATCTAATTGTGTACCTATATATATAAACATTTGTAAATATATTATTTATTCATCCATTAATGGACACTTAGCTTGTTTCCACAGTTTGGCTGTAGTGAATAATGCTGCAAAGAACAGGGGAATGCAGAAATCTCATTGGGATCCTGTTTTCATTTACTTTGGGTAAGTACTCAGAAATGGGACTCTTGGATTGTCTGATAGTTTTATTTTCAATCTTTTGAGGAACCATCATATTGTTTTCCATAGCAGCTATAACATTTACCTTCCCATCAACAGTGCATAAGAGTTCCCCTTTCTCCACATCCTTGACAACTTACTATCTCCTGTCGTTTTTATGATAGCCATCCTAACACCTGTGAAGTGATAGTTCGCTATGGTTTTGATTTGCATTTTCCCAATGATTAGTGATGTTGAACACAATTTTATGTACCTGTTATATGTCTTCTATAGAAAAATATCTATTCCAATCCTCTGCTTATTTTTAAAATCAACATGGTTTTGGGGGCATTGAGTTATATGAATTCTTTATATATTGTAGATATTAACTTTTTATCAGATATGTGATTTGTACCCATTTTCTCTCATTCCATAGGCCACCTGTTCATTTTGTTGATTTCCTTTGCTGTACAGGAGCTTTTAACTTTGATGTTGTTCCACTTATTTATTTTTGCTTTTGTCATCTTCACTTTTGGTGTCATATCTAAAAATCACTGCCAAAACTGATCTCATGGGACTTACCCCTTATGTTTTCTTTTAGAAGTTTTATGATTTTAGGTCTTAAATTCAAGTTTTAAATCCATTTTGAATTGATTTTTGTGTATGGTGTAAGATCGAGGTTCTATTTCATTCTTCTGCATGTGGCTGTTCAGTTTTCCCACCACCATTTATTGAAGAGACTCTCCTTTCTCCTTTTTGAATATTGCATTTTTTGTTTCTTTGTGAACTCTTCTTGTCTCAATCACTCTCATTTAATCTCTATTAATTTCTTTTTAATCTCTTTTTGATAGTATTGTCATTTCTATCTCAGGGGGGCATATTATTATTATTATTGTTCACTCTACTTCTATCAAGCTTACCATGGGTAGAAATTCCTCTTATAATCTGGCAAATATTTGATTGGTAGTCCTAGGCTTTGATTAATTTCTTTAATTTCATAGTATACAAAGGTAATTTAGTAAAAACTTGGGAGATGCTTTACCAGGACTGGGCAAATAAATTGTATATTAGGGTTTTTGCACATATAAGTTAGTAAAATCGAGTGCTTTTTCCTTGATTCATTACCATTTCATGCCCCTAATAAAAACATCTCTCTCATGGCAGTAGGTAGGTCCAGGATATGTACCAGCATAGCATTAAAATAAACCTCAATTAGGAGACTTGTCAACTTTCCAGAAGTAACTAAAAACATACACCATAGTCTCAGATGTTCTCAACTCCTTTGTACCAGTGCTATAGAACCACTGAATTATTGAAAAGTAGACTTTGAGGCACACCATTGTTTTATTGAAATGTGAACTGAGGTTAAAAGGAGTTCAATGGAAGGATAAAAGGAAGATATTTTAACTACTTTGATAGGAAAGAGACTAGAAGTTAGGGTTTTTCACTATCTAATACTTATTTCATTATGAGTCCTATTCTTGTAGAGCGAGAAGCAGAGGAGGGAAAGCCTTGCTTGCGGTTTCTTTGTAATAAGGCAGAGACTTAATCATTAACTAACTCAGCAGGAGATTCTCTTTTCAAGCAGAGGACTAGAGAATGACAGAGTCTGGGCTTGACGCACCTTTACTGAAGCATTAAAACCTAAGGGCTTATAAAAAAAAAAAAAAAAAAAAAAAAAAAAAAACCCGAAATCTTGCCATTTGCAATGATGTGGATGGAACTAGAGGGTATTATGCTAAGTGAAATAAGTCAATCAGAGAAAAAATTATATGATCTCTCTGATATGAGGAATCTGAGAGAGGGGGTCGAGGGGAGTCTTGGGGTTTAGGAAGGGAAAAAATGAAATAAGATGAAATCAGGAGGGGAAGAAACCATAAGAGACTCAATCCCATGAAATAAACTGAGGGTTGCTGGAGGGTGGGACTGGAGGAATAGTGTGGCTGGGTATGGACATATGGGTGGGTATGTGCTAGGGTGAGTGCTGTGAAATGTATAAACCTGATGATTCACAGACCTGTACCCCCGAGGCAAATAATACATTATATGCTAATAAAGAAAAAAAAAAAACACACCTAAGGGCTTTAGAAGCACCAGGGCTTTAGGAGCAGTCAGTTGAGCGTCCAACTCTTGATTTTGGTTCAGGTCAGGAACTCTGGGTCATGATATCCAGCCCTGCTTTGGGCTCCCAGCTCAGCAGGGAGTCTGCTTGAGGTTCTTTCCTTCTTCCTCTGCCTGTCCTCCTGATCTTTCTAAAATAAAAATTAAAACAAAACAAAACAAAAACTCCTAAGGGTTTTGAAATGTTTTTCAGTGGAGATCAGTCTAAGACAATTCAGGAAATGTATGGTACAGTTCTAGGAGAAAAAAGTTATGTGGCTCAGCTTATGATTCTCCATGCAGAGACAAATGTTAATTATCTTGTGCTGACTTCAGCAGCACATTTATTAAAGTTGGAACGATACGGAGTTTAGCATGGCCCCTGTGCAAGGAGGACAGACAAATTCATGAAGGGTTTCATATTTTTAAAAAAGAAAGAGAAGAAAAATTATCTTGTATCTTTCTCCTTTCCCTTTTCCCGGTTAATCTGCTGTCCAACTGACATATTCAGAACACTGTAAATAAAATCCCACTTGGCTCAAAATAACATGAGTCTTCCTATCTGACCCCAGTTCCTAAATTCTCAGTGAAGCTACAGTGTATTGTTTGTGAAAGGAAGTCAGTTATAATTTATCCTGATTTCCCTTTGAATAAACTTCAAAATCACCAAAGCAAACCTGATGATAATTTTGCAATAGATCAATCTTAGAGATTTGCTGAGTCTAAAAATCAAATGCAGTCGGCTTGATTTGTGCCCTGGTTTATTTTGGTCATCATGCCCATCTGCCCATCACTTCCATGGTTTGGGAATAAGAATTGATTTCTCTTTCGGGAGCACTGGGAGGAAGTTATTATAGTGTATAATGTAGGGGAAGGAGATAAAATAAGTAATTAAGAACTATAATAAATAAGTAAAGAAGAACTGAAAGGTAAGAATTTTAGCATTTCTGTTGCTGTTATTTGTTTGTTTACTTGAACCTTGAGGCCACTTGACTAGGATGGGGACACTTACAGCTTCAAAAAAAATGAAAAATAAATTTGGCAATATACTTTTTAGATAAAGTCATTTAACTAGTTATCTTTCTCTCCATATATTATAGTCCAGGGTACCCAGATTCTTTTTTTAAAGTTATTTTTATTAACATATAATGTATTATTTGCCCCAGGGGTACAGGTCTCTGAATCATCAGACTTACCCATTTCATAGCACTCACCATAGCACATACCCTCCCCAATGTCCATAACTCAGCCACCCTATCCCTAGCCCACCCACCACCAGCAGCCCTCAGTTTGTTTGTGGAATTAAGAGTCTCTTATGGTTTGTCTTCCTCCTGATCCCATCTTGTTTCATTTTTTCCTTCCCTACCCTCACAACCTCCTGCCCTGCCTTTCACATTCCTCATATCAGAGAGATCATATGATAATTGTCTTTCTCTGATTGACTTATTTCATTCAGCATAATATCATCTAGTTCTATCTATGTCATTGTAAATGGCAAGATTTCATTTCTTTTCATAGCTGCATAGTATTCCATTGTGTATCTATACCACCTCTTCATATTCCATAGCTGCATAGTATTCCACTGTGTATCTATGCCACCTCTTTTTTATCCATTCATCTGTTGATGGACATCTAGGTTTTTTCATAGTTTGGCTATTGTGGATGTTGCTGCTATAAACGTTCGGATGCACATGCCCCTTCAGATCACTACGTTTGTATCTTTAGGGAAAATACCCAGCAGTACGATTGCTGGGTCATAGGGTAGCTCTATTTTCAACTTCTTGAGGAACTTCCATGCTGTTTTCCAGAGTGGTTGCACCAGCTTTCATTCCCACCAACCGTGTAGGAGTGTTCCCCTTTCTCCACATCCTCTCCAACATCTGTCGTTTCCTGACTTGTTAATTTTAGCCATTCTGACTGGTATGAGGTGGTATCTCATTGTGGTTTTGATTTGTTATTTTCCTGATGCCAAGTGATGGGGAGCACTTTTTCATGTGTCTGGTGGCCATCTGAATGTCTTCTTTGCAGAAATGTCTGTTCATGTCTTCTGCCATTTCTTGATTGGATTATTTGTTCTTTGGGTGTTGAGTTTGCTAAGTTCTTTATAGCATTTTGATACAAGCCTTTCTTCTGATATGTCATTTGCGAATATCTTCTCCCATTCTGTCAGTTATCTTTTGGTTTTGTTAACTGTTTCCTTTGCTGTGCAAAAGCTTTTGATCTTGATGAAGTCCCAATAGTTCATTTTTGCCCTTGCTTCCCCTGCCTTTGGCGATGTTTCTAGGAAGAAGCTGCTGCGGCTGAGGTTGAAGAGGTTGCTGCCTGTGTTCTCCTCAAGGATTTTGATGGATTCCTGTTTGACATTGAGGTATTTCATCCATTTTGAGTCTGTTTTGGGGTGTGGTGTAAGGAAATGGTCCAGTTTCATTCTTCTGCATGTGGCTGTCCAATCTTCCCAACACCATTTGTTGAGAAGACTCTCTTTTTCTTCATTGGACATTCTTTCCTGCTTTGTTGAAGATTAGTTAACCACAGAGTTGAGGGTCGGTTTCTGGGCTCTCTATTTTGTTCCATTGATCTGTGTGTCTGTTTTTGTGCCAGTGCCATATTTTCTTGATGATTACAGCTTTGTAATAGAGCTTGAAGTCTGGAATTGTGATGCCACCAACTTTGGCTTTCTTTTTCAACATTCCTCTGGCTATTCATGGTCTTTTCCAGTTCCATATAAATTTTAGGATTATTGTTCCATTTGTTTGAAAAAAAATTGATGGTATTTTGATAAGGATTGCATTAAATGTGTAGATTATTTTACATAGCATATGCATTTCCCCAGTATTTGTTCTTCCAATCCAGGAGCACGGAATGTTTTTCCTTTTCTTTGTGTCTTCCTCAGTTTCTTTCATGAGTACTTTCTAGTTTTCTGAGTACAAATTCTTTATCTCTTTGGTTAGGTTTATTCCTAGGTATCTTATGGCTTTGGGTGCAATTGTAAATGGGATTGACTCCTTAATTTCTCTTTCTTCTGTCTTGCTGTTGGTGTAGAGAAATGCAACTGATTTCTGTGCATCGATTTTATATCCTGATAGTTTACTGAATTCCTGTATGAATTCTAGCTATTTTGGAGTGGAGTCTTTTGGGTTTTCCACATATTGTATCATATCATCTGCAGAGAGTGAGAGTCTGATTCTCCTTTGTTGATTTGAATGCATTTTATTTCTTTTTGTTGTATGATTGCCTATGCTAGGACTTTTAGTACTATGTTGAATAGCAGTGTGATAGTGGTGATAGTGGACATCCCGTGTTCCTGATCTTAAGGGAAAAAGCTCTCAGTTTTTCCCCATTGAGAATGATATTTGCTGTGGGTTTTTCATAGATGGATTTGATGATATAGAGGTATGTACCCTCTATCCCTACACTTTGAAGAGTTTTGATCATGAAAGGATGCTGTACTTTGTCAAATGCTTTTTCAGCATCTATTGAGAGAATCATATGTTTCTTGTTCTTTCTTTTATTATTGCATTGTGTCACACTGATTGATTTGTGGATGTTGAACAAACATTGCAGCCCAGGACAGGGTACCCAGTTCTTAAGGCTTTGCTTATAAAGCCATTCAGATGTCTGTGGGTTAAAATAGGAAAAATCTTGATTCCATTTCACTCATAGTTTTAAAGTAAAAATATGCATTCTTGCATTCATTTTAACAAACATATATCTTGATGGAATACCTCAATATATGGACCATGCACTTTTCTATACATACAAATCTAACTAATACATATCCTACCCTCAACAACTTTAAAGTCCAGTTGGGGAGACAACAGGTGAAAAAATGTTGGAGTGTAATATGGTACATACAGAGGTTTATCTGTATGTAACAGTAGTTGCAGCTTCAATTGTATATCACAGAAAGTGGCATAAGTGCAAAATGGCTTTTATTCGCTCATATAAATGAAATGATCAGGAGCATGTCTTTCATCGTATGCACAAATGCATGCCCAAGGGTCCTCATCTTCAGGTCTGTCAGAGTAGTCCTGCTTTTGCAGGTTCACATCATTATCACAGGCTAGTCTATAAGAAAATAGAGATTCTGTTTACCATATCACCAAAACATGAATTTATCTTTTTTTACCTTTTCTTTCTTTCTTTCTTTCTTTCTTTCTTTCTTTCTTTCTTTCTTTCTTTCTTTCTTAAAGAGGGAGAGAGTGGCAGGAAGAGGCAGAGGTAGAGAGAGAATCTTAAACAGACTCCACGCCTGTGTGGAGCCTGATGCAGGCTGGATCTCACAGCCCTGAAATCATGACCTGAGCTGACATCAAGAGTCAGACACCAAAACCAGAATTTAATCTCATCATCAAATTGGTCCGAATTGTTTTGTGAATGCCTCCCTTGATCTAGAGCTTCATTTGGTGTGGCCAAGCACACTGGATACTATATTAATACTGGTAGCCCTTGAATAAGTTGCACATGGGCTGAAGTATTGAACCTTTTCTGCCTTGAAGTGCAGTCATCTGCACTTCAGACCAGGCTAGTCATCTGTGGCTTAGAGCATCTCCATTCTTTCATTCAGTTTAATAAATTTTGTGTTTATTTATTTTTGTGGCCCATACCATGGACAAAGATTGGGAAATGCTGTCTTAACTCATTTGGATCACTAGAGAACTAAAGCACTCTCTGCTCAGCCCACCTCTGAAGCTAGATAGGTGTCAGTTTAATGTGATTCTATGGATGGAGAGTGGGGAAAGGGGTGTGATTCTTCTGAGACACACTGGGGAGGTTGTTAGCCAAGTTAGAAATCCTAAAATCAATAAATGGCCACCCAATACAATGGTAGAGGTCTGGTTCTATGTGTCATTGTCAGGAAATTAGAGCTTTTCTTGTGCTTTAGAAATAAAATATCATAGAGCTTAAGTTTGAAATATTTCTTAGTGCATAAACTGATAAAATATTTTAAGAGTGCTGCCTTTTTACATTATAATGGTTAACTCTTAACTCTTAGGATAATCTTCAAGAAAAATATGAGTTTTTAACTTGCAAAGAAACAAGCAATTTGCTTTAGTTAAAAAATAATAAGGGGATGCTTAGGAGGGGAAGGGCTTGAAGCAGAATCTTTCAACAAATGCCACCCTTGTGTGCAGTCCTCTGCTCCACGGGCTTGACAAGTACCTGGTGACTTCTGCTTCACCATCATTTATAGGCCTGGGACATGCTTTTAACTGTCTGGGGGACTGCTAAGAAACTCATTACTTAGGGTTACTGCAAATAAGAAGATCTGATTAGCCAATTATTCCTTTGTCTAAAAGAGGCCATTAAATTTGCAGAAGGAAGCTGTCAATGCATTAAAAGGTACAACTGAGTGAAAGGTGAGAACAGATGCTGACAAGTGTGGTAAACATGAGACACACCTGACAAGACACAGGACAAGTTGAACAAATGGCCCATAAAGCTGATTTTGCAGAAGGACAGTAAAATCCTTCCTTTCAAGTGGTTTGACTTTTTACTAAGCATTTATAAGGAGACAGGGTCTACTAAGGAAAGTAGACTGCATGTTTTTACTAGATTTTGCAGACATCATTCTTGTATAATCATTCTTTATTATAGTACTAAATCTATTAAATTTGTATAGACTTTTTCCTTTACATAAACATTTTCTCTTACTAAAAACAGATATTCGCTCTTTCTTGAGCACAATAATTGTTTTTGACAGCTACTCTTCTATATCTCTTTTAAAAGTCATGAAGAATTGGGTTTCTGCTGTAGTGACGGTTGACATAAGGTAATGATTTAGAAATAATTACAAAGAGAAAGTGGCCTGAGGAAGACCCAACAACTTCCCTTTCTACTAAAGAAATTTTATAGCTACTGCTTTATAACTCCTCTAGTTATAGATGATTTCATTCCATAACCACTATAGTAATAGTCATTACTAATATAAAGGCCTCAAAAGGATTAGAGATTTATTTTGTTTTTAAATAAGCACCCAGACATTTGGATGTTTATTCAAGGGTTATCTGAACCTCATTGGTTTGGAAAATGTTTTAACTTGGGAACATTTGGTAGCTTCTTGCAAGATTTGTAGCTTTGGGTCACTTTGGGAGACTTTGGGTCATTTTGGAAGTTGGACTTCTCGGTAATTTCTTCTAGCAGTCTGATACTCTCTCATTGTGCTGTCTAATGAGACATCTACATGTTTATTGGTGAAGACTGTGGTCAAATGATGAGTTTTGCCTTGTGGCTTGGCCATCAGTGCTACTGCGCGAGGGCGACTCTCTAATTCATATTCCTTTTTAGCATTGTAATGTTAGCTACTGAAACAAATAAAGCCCAGATTCTCTGTGGCTTAACATAATAGACATTTATTTCTCACTCCTGTCGGGTCAAAGGGGCAGCATGGACTCTCCTCCCTGCAGTGTGTAGGTACCAGGCTTAGAAAACACTTGGCATGGAGACTATTAGCCTCAAATCTAGCCTACAGGTAGGAGAGGGGAGAGTGGAGAATCTCCTGACAGATAAAAATAGATCACTTCGGCTCACTTTCTACTCACTGAAATGAAATCTCAGATGTCCCCCCAAGGTAAAAGGTGCTGGTAAATGTAGTTCCTTACTGGACAGTTGCTTCTCTCTGACAATATAGCACACAAGGAAAGAAAATCACAGATATTTGGTGGACAATAGCAGCCTCTCCACAACCTCTCTTGACACTTACCTCGGTAGCTTGAAGTGCTTATGATGTGTGTATCTGAATGACAAAAAGCCTTGGAAATAACTCTTCCCCACCTTGCAATGGACCTTAAGTTTGGAAAGTCAGAAAAAGTCCCCTCTCATTTTTTTTTTTTTAAGTTTTATTTTTAATTCTAGTTAGTTAACGTACAGTGTTACATTAGTTTCAGGTGTACTGAATATAGTGATTCAACATGTCCAGACATCGCGTGATGCTCGTCAGGAGTGTGCTTCTTTATTCCCATCAACTACTCTCCCTATCCCCCTACCAATCTTCCCTCTGCTAATCGCTAGGTTGTTCTCTATAGTGAAGAGTCTGTTTCTTGGTTTGCCTCTCTCTCTTTTCCCCTTTTTCCTCATTTATTTCTTAAATTCCATATATGAGTGAAATCACATGGTATTTGTCTTTCTCTGACAAATGTTCAGCATAATACACTCTAGCATCCTTCATGTCACTGCCAGTGGCAAGGCTTCCTTCTTTTTATGGCTGAGTATTATTCCATTTTATGTATATGCAATTAGAAATGGGATTGATTCCATAATTTCTCTTTCCTTGCTTCATGATTGGTATATGCAAATGCAACAGATTTCTGTATGTTGATTTTTGTATCCTGCAGCTTAACTGAATTCATGTATCAGTTGTAGCAGTTTTTTTGGTGGTCCCTTTTGGGGTTTCTACACACACTTTCATGTCATCTGCAAAGAGTGAAAGCGTTACCTCTTCCTTGCCAGCTTGGATGTCTTTTCTTTCTTTTTGTTGTCTGATTGCTGAGGCTAGTACTATGTTGAATAAAAGGGGTGAGAGTGAATATCCCTGCCTTGCTCTTGGCTGTCAAGGAAAAGTTCAGTTATTTCCCATTTAGGATGTTATCATCTGTGGGTATTTCATATATGCCCTTCATTATGTTGAAGTACATTCCCTCTAAACCTACTTTGTTGAGGTTTTTATCATGAATGGATATTGTACTTTGTTAAATGCTTCTCCTGCATCTATTGAAATGATCATGGGGTTCCTGTCTTTTCATTAATGCGGTGTATTTCATGGATTGATTTGTAAATACTGAATAGCCCTTGTACACAGAAATAAATCCCACTTGATCATGGTTAATTATTTTTTGAATGTATTGTTGGATTTGTTTTGCTGGTATTTTATTGAGAACTTTTGCACCTATCTGGTTTTGATATTAGGGTCCTTATCTGGTTTTGATATTAGGGTATTTTTGGCCTCATTGAATGAATTTCAGAGTTTTGGAACTAGCTTGAGAGAATAGTTATTAACTCTTTAAATGTTTGGTAGAATTTGCCTGTGAGTCCATCTGGTCCTGGACTTTTGTTTGTTGGGGTTTTTTGATTACTGATTCAATTTCATTGCTGGTTATTGGTCTGCTGAGGTTTTCATTTTTCCTATCTCAGTTTTGGTAATTTTTATATTTCTAGAATTTATTCATTTCTTTTAGGTTGTCCGATTGGTTGGTATATAGTTTTTTTATAATGTTCTCTTATAATCGTTTATATTTCTCTGGTATTGGTTATTTCTCCTTTCTCATTTGTGATTTTATTTAGATATTTTATTTATTTGGTGATTTTATTTATTTGTTAGCTAGTTATTTATTTGTTATTTATTTGAAGCTAGTTCCAAAACTCTCAAATGTTTAAAGGGAATGTACTTCAACATAATGAAGGTTTAAAGGGAATGTACTTCAACATAATGAAGGGCATATATGAAAACATTATTTGTGTCTTTCTCTCTTCCTTTTGATAAGTCTGACTAGAGGTTTTATCAATTTTGTTAAGTTTTTCAGTGAACTAGCTCCTGGTTTCATTGATTTAGTCTACATATATATATATAGACTATATATATATATATATATATAGACTATATATATATTAGTTTATATTTCATATATATATTAGTTTATATTTCATCTATTTTCTGCTTTAACCTATATTATTTCCTTTCTTCTGCTGGTTTTAGGCTTTGTTTGTTGTTCTTTTTCTAGCTTCTTTAGCTCTAAAGTTAGGTTGTTTATTTGAGATTTTTCTTGTTTCTTGAGGTAGGCCTGTATTGTTACAAACGTCCCTCTTAGAACTGATTTTGCTTTATCTCAAAGGTTTTGAGCTGTTGTGTTTTCATTTTCATTTATTTTCCCATACTATTTTATTTCTTGATTTCTATTTTATTTCTTGATTTTCTTGATTTACATTTATTATTCAATAGGATTCTATTTAACCTCCATGTATTTGGGGTCTTTCTAGATTTTTTTCTTATGCTTGACTTCTAGTTTTATAGTGTAATGATCAGAAAAATTGTATGGGATGATTTCAATCTTTTTGTATTTGTTGAGGCCCATTTTGTGACCTATTATGTCATGTCTTCTGGAAAAAGTTTCATGTGTTCTTGAAAAGATAAACATTCTGTTATTTTTGGATGGACTGTTCTGAATATATCTGTTAAATCCATCTGGTCCATTGTGTCTTTCAAAGCCATTGTTTCCTTTCTGATTTCTGTGTAGATGATCTGTCCATCACTGTAAATGGGGTGTTAAAGTTCTGTACTCTTATTGTATTATTATCAGCTAGTTCCTTTTGTTTGTTATTGTCTTATATATTTGGGTGTTCCCATGCCAAAGGTATAAATATTCACAACTGTATCTTCTTGTTAGATTGTCCCTGTTTTTATTATACAGTGCCTTTCTTTTCCTTGTTACAGCTTTTATTTTGATGTCTAGTTTGTCTGATGTAAATATTGCTACTCCAGCTTTCTTTTGACATCAATTTGCATGATAAATGCTTCTCCATTTCTCCACTCTAAAATAGGTCTCTGGTAGGCAGGATGTAGATGGATCTTGTTATTTTATCCATTCCGTTACCCTATTTCTTTTGATTGGATTGTTTAGTCCATCTACATTCTAAGTAATTATGGATAGATATGAATTTATTGCCTTTTTATTTCTCGTTCTGTGGTTGCTTCTGGAGATGTTCTCTGATTCTTTCTTGTCTTTCATGTTTAACTGATTTTCTTTAGTGATATATTTGGGTTTCTTTCTTTTTATTATTTGCATTTTCATTAATGGTTTTACTATATGGTTACCATTAGGTTCATATTTAACTTCTTCTGCAAATAGCAGTCTATGTTAAGTTGATGGTCTTTCAAGTTTGAGCCTACTCTTTTTTCCTCTCCACAGTTGAGGTATATATTATTCTATCCTGTATCTTTTGTGTGAGTGTGAGTCCCTTGACTGATTTTTACAGAAACATTCATTCTTACTGCTTTTATGTTTCCTGCCTCTTTTCATTTGATGGTCTTTCAAGTTTGAGCCTACTCTTTTTTCCTCTCCACAGTTGAGGTATATATTATTCCATCCTGTATCTTTTGTGTGAGTGTGAGTCCCTTGACTGATTTTTACAGAAACATTCATTCTTACTGCTTTTATGTTTCCTGCCTCTTTTCATTTATTTATTATTTTTTTAAAAAGATGTAGAGAGAGCGAGAGAAAGAGAGAGTGTGTGAGCAGGGGGGAGGGCAAAAGGAAGAGAGAGAGAATCTCAAGGAGACTTCCTGCTGAGTGCAGAGCCTGACATGCTACCTGACCCGACAACCCCAGAGATCTTGACCTGAGCCAAAATCTAGAGTCAGAGGCTTAACTGACTAAGCCACCCAGGCACCCTATGTTTCTTGCCTTTATACTATCACTTTTGGTCTCTCATTCCCCCAAAGAATCTCTTTTAAATTTCTTGCAGGGCTAGATGTATTGGGGGGTCATGAACTCCTTAATTTTTTATTTGTCTGGGGAACTCCTTATGTCTCCTTCTACTCTGAATAATAGCCTTGCTGTATGGAGTATTCTCAGCTGTAGATTTTTTTCCCATTTAGCACTTTGAATATGTCATGCCACTTCTTCTGGCTTGCCAAGTTTCTGTTGAAAAATCTCGTTAGCCTTATGGGTTTTCCCTTATATGTTTTGTCTTGCTGCTTTTAAGATTTCTTTTTTTTTTTTTAAATCACTGTATTTGGCAAATAATTACAGTATATCTTGGTGTGGGCCCGATTTTATTGATTTGGATGGGAGTTCTCTGTGCCTTCTGGATTTGGATATCTGTTTCCTTCGCCAGATTAGGCAAGTTTTCAGCTATTATTTCTTAGAAATAAATTGTCTCCCCCTTTTTCTCTCTTCTTCTTCTGGGACTCCTATAATGAGAATATTATTAGACTTGATGGAGTCACTGAGTTCTCTAAGTCTATTCTCCTGTTGCATTCTTCTTTATCTGTTTTGGTCATCTTCATTGTTTCTATTACTTTGTCTTCTAAATCATTAATTCATTCCTCTACTTCTTTCAGCCTGCTGTTCATTGCATCAAGGGTATTTTTAATATTTATTGCATTCCTCATCTCTGATTCTTTTTAAACTCTTTAATCTATGTGGGAAAGTTCTCACTGTTGTCTTCTGTTCTTTGCCAGTAACTATCCTTATGATCTTTGCTTTAAATTCTCTATCAGATTTATTACTTACATCTGTTTCACTCAGATCTGGGTGTGGCCTTATCTTGTTCTTTGATTTGAGGTAAATTTTTCTGTCTTCCCATTTTGTCTAAGTCTTGCCTTCTTCTCTGTGTTAAGGAAGCCAGTTATATCTCTTGCTCCTAAAAATAATGACCTTATGAAGAAAAGGTCATGTAATGCCCAGGGCCTGGTACTTCAGGGAGTATCTCTAGTGTGTCTGCATGTGCTCTGCTGTTGTGTTCTGGCTTCTCTTTCTTCAGGCCAGTTATTTGTAGAGGCTGTCCTTGCCTGTGGGCAGTGTTTGGTTGTTGGCCTGAATGTGATAGGTTTTAAGTTGGTGTGCTCTGGTCTGCTTGTGAAATGAGACCTGACACTTCCATGAGATTTGAAACCCTGCAGAACTCTCTGATTGGGAGACATGTTGTGGGTAGGGATTTGTGCTGTTCTTCTGGAGGAGGTGGGCCACTGCACTGGGGTTCAGGCAAACTTGACTGAGAGGGGCAGTCCCATCAAAGCATGATGTTTTGGGGGTGGGGAGCTTGGTGTAAATAAGTTTGGTAGCCAGTGTCAGTGCTGTGCTGGTTCCTGCAGGTGGCTCTCTGTTTATGCTGGGAGGGGTAGGTGGAGAAGGAGGAAATGGCACCTGCCAGCTTCATTGTTCCTGAAGAGGTGTCTCTGAGAAAGCTGCCTCTCAGGTTGTGCTCTGAGAAGAGTAAATAATCTCCTCTTGTGTGCCCCAGCTCTCTTTCCAATCACTGTTTCCACACTCTGCCTCAGGTTATTTGCCTGCCTTCTCTCAAGAAACATCATAGTATCCTCTGGGCTTTATCCTAGCCAAGCCCACTGACCTTTAAAACTTCAGTATTTAAGCTACATTGGTTGCAAAGACTAACAAATTTCAGCCCCTCTCATTTTCCAATCTAATGGATTTGGGGAAATGTTCTCCTTGTGTGTTCCCTTGTGTACTCCTGTTTCTCTCTTCTTTTTCTGCAACCACAACTCCCTTCCCTCCTGTGATGGGAGCAGCTATGATATTTTCCCCCTAAACTATGTCTCCATACTCCCTACCTTCTTCAATGTGGCCTCTTTTCTTCCTTTAGTTACGGAGTTTGTTCTGCCAGTCTCCAGGTCAATTTCTGAGGTATTTAAAATGATTTGATAATTATCTAGTTGTGTTCATGAGATGAGGTAAGCCTAAGACTCTCCCATAATCTTCCTGATCCCTTTCCTCTAATTATTTTTATTCCCTAAATTTTAGGTACAGTTAAAAGAAAACATCTTCAAATTGCAAGTGCGTTATGGTCTTAGGAATCCATGCAATTTCTGAGAACATTCTATCCTCTATAATGACCAGATATATATGACAATGTCCAGAGTCCCAGTCTTCCTTATACAAAACCCATAGTTTGGGAGTGCTTTTTGGGTTTTTAGTGACCTGAAGTTCTCCCTGAGTTCTAGCTATTGCTGATATATGTTAAAAATTCACATTAAGTAACTACTTCTAGCAAACAAAACTAACATCATAAAATTTTTTTATTAAATTTATTTTTTTATAATATTATAATGTATTTTTATCCCCAGGGGTACAGGTCTGTGAATCACCAGGATTACACATTTCACAGTTCATCATAGCATATACCCTCCCCAATGTCCATATCCCTACCACCCTCCCCCGCCCCCCCCCCCCTCCCTCAAACTGTCAGTCTGTTTTTTGAGATTGAGTCTTTTATAACATCATAAATATTAAAAACTAAAAATGTTCCTATGGTATGAGACTTGTATTTTTGGTATAAGCCACATCACTGTTATCAGTAGTATTATCACTAATAAAGCTAATGTTATTAATAGTAGGAGTATGACCATGTATACAGGGTCTTACTTGAAGTGTTTAGAAGTATTAACTAATTTAATCCTCAAAATCATGCTTTGAGGTATCATTATTATCTCCATCTCATAGATGAAAGCATTGAGGTGCAGAGATTTTCTCAGTGGCAGGTCTCTAGGAAGTGAAAGAATCAGTGTTTCCAGGGAGTCTGGCTGGAGTCCAGAATGTAAACCACCACACTGGGCTGCTTTCCCCTCTATTCCTTTTTAAGGTGGTTAGATCAAACTCATTGTTTCATGAATATTTGTTTTTTGCTTTTTGTTTTTTAATTTTATGAGGAATAAATCTAGTGTGCTATGCTGGGCACCATGATTAATAGAAAGCACTGATATGTGTGTGTGTGTGTGTGTGTGTGTGTGTGTGTGTATTTCATTCTGTGGCTGTGATTATGGTTTAAAGGATTTGGTGGGAATCTGGATCTGGAAGTTGCTAATCACATCTTTCGCTCGAGATAGGCAAGAAAAGGTCAGTAGGAAGAATCAGCAAAAATTGGTTTTTATGCACAATACAAATAAATAAAACAACTCGTGGTAGGATGCTACAGTTCCTTAAAAGTTAAAAGTACATGATCCTTTTTTTTTTTTTTTAAGATTTTATTTGTTTATTTGACAGACAGAGATCACAAGCAGGCAGAGAGGCAGGCAGAGAGAGAGAGGGAAGCAGGCTCCCTGCTGAGCCGAGAGCCCGACGTGGGGCTTGATCCCAGGACCCTGAGACCATGACCCGAGCCGAAGGCAGAGGCTTACCCCACTGAGCCACCCAGGTGCCCCAAAAGTACATGATTCTTATCCCCATAACACCAGCCCTTTATATCAGTCAGATCCCGTCTCTGCCCTTTTATCCACACCTAAGCATAGAGTATCTTTCTTGTCTCTACCTCCTTTCCAATGTAGTTCCTCCACAATTTAGGTGTCTGTTGAATAACTCTAGATTTATTTAGAAACCATTACTCAGATATTGTCTTTAAAAACATATAAATGTTCCTGTTCTTTGTCTCAAACTAGATTCAAAATATACAACTGGTAGAGAATACGTATTTTATTTTCTTTTTATCTCCCTTTGTCACCTAGTGACATACTTCATTCCTAAATTAATGAAAACCTTTATTAGTTTTTTACAGAGAACCATATAGAATGAAAAATCCTACCTGTATTAGAGTCCTCTAGAGATGTTTATTTTTTATTTATTTTTCTTTTTTTAATTAACATATAATGTATTATTTGCTTCAGGGGTACAGGTCTGTGAATCATTTGTCTTACACAAATCACAGCACTCAACAAAGCACATGCCGTCTTCAATGTCCATCCTCCAGCCACCCCATCCCTCCTACCCAGGTCCACTCCAGCAACCCTCAGTTTGTTTCTTGAGATTAAGAGTCTTTTATGTTTTATCTCCCTCCCCAACCCATCTGGTTTCATTTTTTTCTCTCCCTTCTCCCCACCCTCAAATTCCTCTTATCAGAGAGATCATATGATAATTGTCTTTTTCTGATTGGCTTATTTTGTTTAGCATAATTACCTCTAGTTCGACCTACAGCGATGCAAATAAGAACCCTGTAAAGATGTTAATTGATATAAGTTCTTTTAAAAGTTCTTACTGGCTGATGGTTTCCCTCGATTTGGTATTATTAGCACCTTTCTCAGATGCTTGAACTAGAAAAGAACATACTTCAGACCAAAAAGTTTTCAGGTCCAATGGCTACACCATTGTCTGCTTTGTTGACTGGTAAATGTTCTGATTCAACCATCAGGGCATCTCTAATTGTTACAGCTGTTAGAAGAAGAATAAATAAATAAGATCAAGATGCTTGAGTTTTTTGCAGAATCTTTAGGCAGGGTATAGCAGAGAAGTGCCTGAGTGGCTGCACATGTGCTGGGAGGGCTTGGGCACTCAGTGTCACACTGCAAGTGGTGTGACCAAGTAATCACTGCCAGCTTTATCCCCACTTCTCCAAACTTGGGATGAGATTCAAATGCTTGTTTAAAATTAGAGTCAATTGTCCCATTTAAATTTATTTTTTATACTTACATTTCACAGTGTAATTTGACATGAAAAAAATATATAGTTGTAGTCAAGCAAACAAATGAAAAAGGTACAACACTCTGGCAAACATTTATGAGTATATTTTTCATGCTGAGTATATTTTTCATGGTTATAGGACATAAATATAATATATTTATTACAGCAATTATCTGAAGAATCTTCTGGAAATACCATATGGATGGTGTCAATTACTCATCACCTATTAATCTGGAATATATCAGATACCAAATATTCTGGGACACGCAGGGCAGTTTTTTGAGAATCCAGCACTGGACACATTTACAACATCATTGATTGTACACATCCTGAACCACATTCTTCTGTTCTTGATAGCATGAAATTATGAAATGGGACTACTTACTGATATATGTCACAATCCCTTAGGAAAAGTTTGTCTTCTTCCACAAGTTTTATTTTTATACTTGGAGTTAAATTAAAGGACTATCCATGTCAATATTGTTTGTTTTTAGGAACTATTTCTGAGAATATTTTTGCATGTATATTTTTGAAATATCTGCCATTCCATAAATCATGAAGTTAAGACAATTGTTATTTGGGCAACAAAAGTTCACTTAAAGTTACAAAACTCATATATTTCCCTAAAGGGTGAGCTTTTCATACACATTTATTTACTCGGCAAATATTGAGTGCCTACCATGTGCTAGGAGCTATTCTAGATACAAAGGGTACATCATGGGGAAAGTAAGGGTCTCTGTCCTTGCTAAATTGATTTAGTAGCAAAAAGAGACTGGCTATAAATAACCAGCATAATAAATTATAAATCATATAGTCTGTTAGAAGGTGACACATGTAATGGGGAAAAAAAATTAAGTAGAGCAAGTAAGAGGAATTGGTGGATGGGCAGAGTTCCAATTTTAACAGGCTGATTTGGGTCAGTATGATAGAAAAGCAGGCATTTGAACTAAGACTTTGAAATAGGGGAGAGGGTTGGCCTTATGGATATTTTGAGAAGAGTGTTCTAGACAGAGGTAACTGCAATGCAAAGTTTTTGGTTTTTTGTTTTAAATAGGCATTTGCCTGGAAATTCAAGAGTAGCTAGAAAGCTGGTGTGGCTGGGGCCAAGTGAGGAGAGAGGAAGAGAGGTTAGAAAAATAACAGAGAAAGGTGTGAAGTAGTGGGGCTCAGGAAGGGCCTTGTCAGCCGTGAGGATCTGCTTCCTCTCTATGAAATGGGCAGCCATAGAGAGCTCTTATATTAGCTTCACATGGCTGTCTGGTACATGTATATGAAGTATTATCATTTCATCTTATGGATGAAGAAATAGAGTGCTGAAAATTGAAGTAATGTGCAAAATAACCTACCTTAAATTATTTAATTTCTTGAGGAAAGAAAGGAATATATTTGTAGAAGTCTACTTTTTTGGCATTCTTCTTTAAGCCTTCCACTGTTCCTATTTTCATCTTTTTACTCCTTATAAATAATCATATATGATTGTTAATATACTTCCTTTTCAATAAATGAAAAAAATAGAGCTTTAGAAAGGTATAAAATTTTCATAAGTCACACAGCTAAGGAACATAGATTCAAAGTTAAGTCTCTGAACCCACATACAAAAATGTTTTGTAAAGTTATATTAAAACAGTTTTAAAACTTTGATTAGGAAATCATTTCCCACCCAGAAAATAAGACAAAAGATAAAGTATCCACAGACACCTATAAGATTCAAAAGATATTAACCTTTTGTCATGTCAGCTATAGATCACCTTTCTTTCTTTTGCATTTAGAAAATAAAATTTTTTTTAAAATTTTTAATTTTTTATAATCATATATTTTTATCCCCAGGGGTACAGGTCTGTGAATCGCCAGGTTTACACACTTCACAGCGCCCACCAAAGCACATACCCTCCCCAATGTCCATAACCCCACCCCCCTTCTCCCAAACCCCTCCCCCAGCAACCCTCAGTTTGTTTTGTGAGATTAAGAGTCACTTATGGTTTGTCTCCCTCCCAATCCCATCTTGTTTCATTGATTCTTCTCCTACCCACTTAAGCCCCCATGTTGCATCACCACTTCCTCATATCAGGGAGATCATATGATAGTAAAAAAAATAATAATAATAAAAAAAATAAAAATTTTACATTCTTTTCATATTTAATGGAGATAAAATGCTATATTGTCTCTATGTTAGTTGTATTTTTTTTTTATTATTGGTGAGGCTTATAATGTTTAGGACTTTTTATTAACCATTCTGTTTACCTATTTTGTGAATTGCCTGTTCATAGTCTTAGCTTATTTTTCTATTGATTACCTTTTTCTTATTTACTTGCCAGAGCCCTTTATATATTCTAGTTAATATTCATTTATCTGTTTTAGTTCTTGCAAATATTTTCACCATTTATTATAATTTATAAATATTTATTATAAATATTCAAAAGGTTGGATAAGATGTACATATATGCTTAAATCTCTTTCCTGGTCACAAAGGCAATATTTCAATTTTTCCTCATTAGAATATATTACTTTAGGTGTCTGATAAATACCATTATTATACTAAGAAAGTTTCTGAAAATGGATGTCACATATGTTCAGATATGTTTTCTGCATTTATTGAAGTGTTTATGTAATATTTTCCCATTATCTTGATATAGTGAATTATAGTAATTGATTTTCTAATGTGCCAAAAATTTAGCATTCCTGAAATAAACCAAAGATGCTAATTATTGTTTTAATATATTTTTCTATTATTTTTGTTTGTTTAGTGTTTTACAGCCAACCATGTTTCTGAAAGAGATGGCCAGTAATTTTCTGCTAATTTCTTTCTCGGAGCTGTTTATACTAACTTTGTAAGTTTATACTAACTTTGTAAAATAATTTAAGTAGTGTTCCTTCTGTTTCTATTCCCTGAAAGTATTTGTGTAATACTGGAATTAATCTATCTTTTTATGCCTCATGGAACATGCTGTTGAAGCCAGCTAGACCTGGAATTTTCCTTATGGACAGATTTGTGACTATTATTCAATTTTTAGAATGGACTGTCCTGATTTTTTATCTCTTCCTAAGTCCATTTTAGTAAGTTACATTTTGGGAGGATTACTTTATTTTTTTGAAATTTTCCATTCACTGGCAATAAGTTTGTTTATAATATTATCTTCTTAATATGTACATAAGTAATAATGATGTCCACTTTTATATTACTGATATTGATTTTTTTTGTGCCTTCTCTTATTCTAATTGATTAATCTTTCAAGAAGTAGGACAATTGTATGGTTTTTAAAAATAACCAACTTTCAGCTTTGTTGACCCTCTCTATAACATGCTTATTTGCTATTTTATTAACTTTTACTTTTTAACTCTTTATTATCCTTTCTTCCTTCCTTCCTTTTTAAAATTTTTTTGCATTTGTTATACTAGCTTCTTCTTACTTTACTGACATGAATAATTCATTATTGTCATTCTACTACTTTTTAACATAAGCTAAACTATCCACTTTTTTAAAACTCTTGCTTTATGTGCTTTCCTAAGGTTGGCTTATATTTCAGTTCTAAGTATTTTCAAATTTTAGTATGAGTTTAGAATGAGTCAAAAAGGAAATACATTTTCTAATTTCCAAGCTTAAGGAATGTTTCTGGGATTTTTTCCCCAGTAATTTCTAATTTCTATTCAAAGAAAATGGCTTATGCGATTTAAATTCTTTGAAATTTGTTGAACATACTTCCTAGCCCAGGATAGGGTCAGTTTTTATAAATGTGCAGATTGTAAAAGAATGTGCATTCTATGGTTGTTTGGTGAAAAAATCTACTAGGTCAAATTTTTGAATCAAGTCATTCAAGTTTTCCATATCTTTTCTTGTGTTTTTCCTTTTTATTATAGTTTTATAAAGAAACACTTGTTAAAATTTTTGATATGTACATCTTCTTAATATGTACATAAGTAATAATTTTTGAGTTTGTATTCTTATTCTTCTAGTTTTGTCAATTTTTTTTATTAAGTACAGAAATCTTAAAACTTTATAACACCTTGGTGATCTGTGGTGTACTGTATCTTTTCTCATTGTGAAATGACCCTATTGAAATACAATAATGCTTTTTGCTATAATATCTCTTTTTCTGATATTGCTGTAACTAAAACCCCATTTTGAAGGAAACTGACATTTATAAAGTATATCTATTTCAAACTTTAAACTTTTTAATCTTTCTGTATTCCTATTTTTAATATGCATCTTTTAAAAAAGGATTTATTTGGTTTTTCATTTTAATCTATTTTATCTTTGCTTTTTAATTGTAACATATGGCTCATTTATATTTAATATAATTACTGATCTTTTGGGGTTAAATTCTACCCACTTTTTTGTGCTATTTGTACAACTTGTATACTGTTTAACTACATTTTTTACTGCTTTCTTTGTGATTGTGTTATTTCTGTTACTGCATTTTTAAAATCCATCTTTAAGTTAGAATTTATCACTTTCTATTCTTTAGTAGCTACCCTACAAAATACATGACACTTAAATACAAAGTTAATCAATACATTTTTTTTCCTAAGGAGGAGTTGGGATGGAAACCAGACAGTCAGCCTTCAGAGGCAATTCTTTTACCACCTATTTTCATTTACATTGCAGATTGAGAGATTAAGGTCACATCACATAGCTGAACTTGAACTCTATTTTTCTGATGCCCTAGGTTAGGCACATTCCTTGATAAACTGGAATTTATCTCAGAAGCCTCACAAAATTGTGAGTATAAAATCTATTACTTTGGGTATCGAGAGGTTTAAAATCTCTTACTTGATTCATTATAATGAATTGTGAATTACTTCAGAATCCCATATGTTGTTTTTGTTTGAGTAAAATCTGAAATATATTAAAAAATACCTACTGCTGTGTTGCCTATTTGCTTTTCTCTTTTTAAAAGTCCTATTGAGAAGTGCTGCAGAAATTTTGGACTGACATGTGGGGGCTCAACTATTTCCTGCCACACTCAGCTTGGGGGACATAGCCTCTGGGTTATACTCTTTTGAAACTGTCCTGCTGAAGTGCATGTTTTGATTTTGGGATTTTCCAGATGCTTCATAAGAAGGTCCCATGTGTTAAAATTTTTGGAAATTCAGCATGTTTCTCAATGTGAGGCATTTAAGTAGTCCACAAATTTAGGACAGTTACTCTATTTGTTGTGATGAGGAGATTACTATTTAATTTCATTCTTTTGTTTATATATTATTTGTTTATTCTTCTTTGCTTAATTTTTTTATTTTTCTGGGTTTTTTTTAAAAGTCTCTGCATTTAACATTTTAAGCAATTTTATTTTTAAGTATAATTATATCCTCTGGGTACTTAAACGGAAGACACATTATAAATTTAAAGCGAACTCAGAAACATAAATGTGTAATGCAATCTCTTCTGAAAGAAGAGATCCTTATGCTAAAATTCTCTTATGCTAAAATTCTCTGCTTATTTCAAGTCCCAGAAGCATAGTGTCACATAATTAGAAAACTGGAAAGACAGGGACCATGGCCACATTCTTTTATTTTTTTAATTTTTAATTTTTTATTAACATATAATGTATTATTAGCCCCAGGGGTACATGTCTGTGAATCACCAGGTTTACACACTTCACAGCACTCACTATAGCACATACCCACCCCCCACAATGCCTATAACCCAAACACACTCTCCCAGCCCTCCTTCCCCCAGCAACCCTGTTTGTTTTGTGAGATTAAGGGTCTCTTATGATTTGTCTCCCTCCTGATCTCATCTTGTTTCATTTTTTCCTTCCCTATCCTTCAAACCCCCCAATGTTGCCTCTCAAATTCTTCATATCAATGAGATCATATGATAATTGTCTTTCTCTGATTGACTTATTTCACTCAGCATAATACCCTCCAGTTCCATCCATGTGGTTGCAAAAGGCAAGATTTCATTTCTTTTCATGGCTGCACAGTATGCCGTTGTATATATATACCACATCTTCTTTATCCATTCATCTGTTGATGGATATCTAGGTTCTTTCCATAGTTTGGCTATTGTGGACATTACCATGGCCACATTCTTTCTCACTTTACAGATGAGGAGACTGAGACCAAGAATGTTTAATAGATGGATGATTGTTAAATTAGTCCTAGGACCTGAATTTCATCATTCCTGATATAAAGCCCAGAAACATATGTAATATGTTTTCAAAATAATGGTTTCAGACACTAGTGAAGTGTGACTCTGAAATATTGTTATTTTCATAGATGTCTATAATTTAGTATTTGCTCAGGTATCTGAAAGTTAATCTTGTCTTAAAATTCCTTATTGGGTCTAATCCAGTCACTTTGACAGGTACCAGGAGAAAAACAGATGTGATCTTAGATTTCAACAATTAAGAAATCATAAAAATAAGTGTGAAATTACAACTGGTGTAAACATTCACCCTCTTTCCCCAATTCATTCTGGTCCCCTGTTATTTGAACCTCAGCCCAAACTTTCGTTCTTGAGCGAAGCTTTCAGATTAGGCCAGTTCAAGCACCTTCTTGATATTGTTCATGTTCTTACTTGCTCTCATGGGAGTCCACATATATTCAAGGTGTGTGAGCTACACTGTGGACAACCTAATAGGTCTAGGAAGGACTTGGGTTTTTAACCCGACATAATGAAAAAACATTCAAAGGCTAATTTGATATTCTTATTCAAATAACATCTATGTTTTAAAAAGATTACTTGGCTGTCCTCTTGTAAGTCTGTAGGCTTGGTTGAGGGGAGTCCAGCTAGATGGCCACTGCAGTAATCCAGCGGAAAGATAATGATAGCTGACCTGAAGGAATGTCACTAAAGAGAGAAATGGATGAATTTCAAAGACATTTAGACATTGAATTGAAAGGACATGGGTAAAGGAATATTGTGGGCATGGCAAATAGCAAAACAGGGACAATACAAGCAAGTCTTCCCCTTAAAAATTGGAGTGTTGCTTTCCTCTTTTGAATGTAAACTGGCCTTGTGACCAGCCTTGATTAATGGAACAGCAGCAAGTGGAGTCTTAGAAAGCGTTTGCACATTAGGGATCTCTCTCACTGAGCTTGAAACTGCACCATATACACAAGCAGGCTGGCCTGCTAGAGCCTAAGAAACCATGTAGCAAGAAGCTCCGGTTGATCCAGCTCTTCCAGCCAAGGTCCTTGAAGGAGCTTAGCAAACAGCAGTCGGCTTGGACCATACCAGAAGGTCATCAGGCTGAGCACAGCCCAAATTGCTGGCCCACTGATATTTGAGCTAAATAATGCTGATGCCTGAATACACAAAGTTGTGGGGTGGTTTGTTACACAGTGAACTGTAACATATATTTTCACATATGACTGGTATGTGAAAGAGAAATAAGTCTATGAATAACTTGAAATGACTATGAAATGACTGTGAAAAGACTTTGAAATATTATTTTTAAAGAGGTGTATGCTGTAAGAGGGTTCCTGAAGTACAAGCTCTACCTCCTCTCATTCTTGTCTGAGTAGTTCTAATTCAACTAAATGCTTCTAGTTAATAACCCATTTAATATACATCAATTCCATTAGGCTAAAGAGTCTTTCTTTCAAAGAAAGAATTAATCTTTTCGTTTATCTCAATTTCTCCCCCAGAATACACTTTTGGCTTTTGGGTTTGTTTTTTGTTTTCTTAGTTGGTGCTTAGAAAGCACTTTCAAAAATCAGATGTAAATGCCAGTGATTGAAAATGTGGAAAATGCTTTCAAAGTGTAAATAATATATATGTCTAAGTAGCAAGAGAAAGATTTTATTGAAAAGCTTTAATGTGAGAATCCTATATGCATATAATTAATTAAAAACATGTATTTAAACATGTATTAAAAACATGTATTTACAAATTACAAATTATAATATAACTTCTTGACATGATGAAAACTTCTGAAAATGTTTGGGATACTTTATATATGTGAATGCAAACATTATATTCATACTAGCTTTCAAATTGGTTTTAAGATCCCACAATTGAGAAAACTCTGTGCTCTGAAATATATTCTTTACAGATCTGGGATAATGTTAGTCAGTTGTTATGTCTATCCAAGATGAATAAATGATATCTTTTCATACCTAATGAATTTTAGCAGGGGAAAATATTAGACACAGAAATAAGTATAATTTAAAAGGATTTAGTTATCACTTTTGTGATAGTAAGAGAGTTTTCTTCATCACAATGAATGCCAACTTGATTATTTTGGGACACATCTGCCAAATTGCTATTTCCTTTCGTGATGTGAAGATTTTTCAGCCTTTCATAGAAACAAAGAACTTTGGAAAGGAATCCAAACTTCCTAACTTCTTTGTGATTTTACAGTGTCTCGGATGTTGACTTGGTTGATAGATTCATGCTACCAAAATCTAGTTGAAAAATCCATCAAAGATTTTGTATTTTCCTTTGTTCTAAAGATAAATACCACCAGTATGTAATTTACCTCTCCATTTGAGGAATGGTTAAACTAAACAATGCATTTAATGTGGATTTCTATAATGTGATAATGCTTACTTTATCTGGCAGTGGCAAGACAACTTTATAGTGTCACTTTTTAAAACTGGTTTTAAAATTCCTAACTGCCAGAGTCAATTATGTACAATGTCTTGTTATTCTGAACTTGAGAACACAGTCTCAAAGCTTTTAATGTCATTCTGTTCAAAACATGGTTCATGAACCCACTTTTACTATATATATACACTCATTAAAAAATCATATCGTGCATTACATTAAGTTAAATAAACTTCGAATTTTGGTTGGCACTGTTACATTTTTATCATTTTACTTAATTTTATACCTATAAGGTGGATTCTCCTGTTATAGATGAGGTATGGGTTGGCTAAGTAACCTGTGCGAAGTGACACACCCAGTAAGTCGTGGAGGTGAAGCTACAGGAAGGCGGGCTGATACTTTGGCATGACTTTCACCTTGAAAGACCATTACAGCTTATAGTAATTTGCACTTACTACCCTGACACCTACATTTAGTTGTATCTGTCCCAGTCAGGAGGTGAAGAAGCTAGAGGTATGACAAGTTTATTCTATGACTTATGGTTGCACATATTTAAAGAAGATTATAACAAAATCAGTTTAAATCAACATGGGGGAGGGGGATGTGAGCTTAAGTAAATTTTTCCTTTAAAAGCACCCATATATTTCCCAGTTCTGACACACACTATACTGGTTTCATCCAAGTTCAATATTCTATGATTATGTGATTCCTTTGGCTGTGGATTTTGGTCTTATAGGAGCCATTTCAAATTACTTCAATGGCTGTTGTGTAATCCTACTGTACTAAGAAAGAGTTAGGCTCTTTATACACCGAAGACTGTTTATTAAACTCATCCACACCCTGTGGTGTGTTTTTATGCACACTCCCTTTGTCTTCTGAAGGAAGTTCTACATGTGGGAGAAGGGTGTGAAGGAAAACAAAATCCTGGACTCTGCCTGTATGATGAATACAACTGAGACACAAAAACATCTGCTGGGTTAAAGGCACCAGCTGTTGGCCATACAATGCCGTTGGTCAGGAAATGAAGAAAACTGTGGCTCAAACTGTGAAGCACTTTATAAAGACTAAATATTGCTATCCACTCTGACATTTTATCAATACAAAGTACTTAAATAAAATATACTTATTTCAAGACAATTTCCCTTTCATTCTATTTTTTTTTTAAGATTTTATTTATTTATTTGACAGAGAGCGATCACAAGTAGGCTGAGAGGCAGAGAGAGGGGGGAAGCAGGCTCCCTGGTGAGCAGAAAGCCTGATGCGGGGCTCAATCTCAGGACCCTGAGATCATGACCAGGGCTGAAGGCAGAGGCTTAACCCACTGAGCCACCCAGGTGCCCCTTCATTCTATTTTTATCACTGATTTTAGTCAAATAATTTGGACCCATTCTCAAAAAGGAATGAGCTTAATGGTGTGTAAAAAACATGACCTGTGACGAAAGAGTTTTCTATCTTTAATCTTTTTTTTTCTCAACCTCTCCAAAGAAACTTTGTTTATATTTCATACCAGAAAACACTTCTGACTGATTTCATTTTTAATTTGTAACTATCAGTCATCCCGACTTCCCTTCATCTGTAGCCCTGATTAATAAAACAGAAGGTCTGGATTTCAAAAACAAAAACAAAAACAAAGCAACAAAACAAAAAACAAAAAACTATGCACCTGTTTACTTGTAGGACTTGTTGACAATATTTTTGGAAAAAATCAGTGAACTATGTTTGAATTGACAAAATACCCATGTTCCTGAATGGTTGTCTTATGCCATCATGGCAAATCACATTTGACTGGTGACTCGGATTAGATCAAGTCTTATAACTCCTTGAAATGTGGAAGGCTTAAATTTTATAAAATAAAGGATTCTGAATTTATTTTATTTGATGCATTATTTGTATTTTAGTATAATAAATGTAACAGAGAAGCTATCATAATTGAGCAGGTATACTTAGTTTTAAGAATCTTAGAAGTTCTGGAAAATGCAAAAATAAAATAGATTACAGAACTAATTCTCTACTTAGTGGAAGCAAAAAAATAAACCTCTTTTTTTTTTTTTTAAATGTGTCTTAAGTATTTGGGCAGAAATACTTTACTCTGATGCCTAATGTTTTATCCATCTAGAGTGATATCCATTTGTATAACACTCCTAGCTCCTAGTCCTTCAGCCTACCATTTTTCCTCCCAGAGAGGTCAAAGGGATTACCTATATGTTGGGCATCTGCCTTTGAACACTGCTTCTCAGTGAGATGGGGCTGATCTATTAGATTCTTGCAAATGGTGGCAAGGGTGGTCTCTTGTTTCTCCTTCTTTCTCCACCAGCTCTGGAGAGAGGAAATGACCTGGGGAAGTGTGTTTGCTCTGCAAATTCAACATTTCCTTTGGATAATTTTTCAAGACCAAAGCAACCAAACCGGAAGCTAGTTCTGTTCCACCAAGTAACCTCCTTCAGTTTAACATTCCTAAGATAAGAGTTTGGGTCTTCATCTGTTGACTCTTTTGTCTTATCCACAATGGGTACAGATCCTAGAGAGATGAGGATGCTTTTTATGGCACCACTTTCACCCTCATCTTGGCATAGTTGATTCATTCCTCAGGAACACTGTGAAACAGAAGACAAGGCATATAATTTGTAGATAAAAACAAATATCGAGAAACCTGGGGTAGGATTAGGATTTTGAGCCTTGCATTTTAGTAGGAGACTCAATGTGCCTTCAGCATGGACACTGTGCCATGGCCTATGTTGTGAATGTGGCTGGGTTTCCCTGTGACTTTAGGATTTAGGCTTAAGCTTTATGAAAATTTCACTGTGAAAGACCATTGCAGCTTATGGTGAGGGACAGTTTTCATAGGTAAGTATCAAGTTTCATAAAGATAGTGGGCCTTAAGCAAAGGAGTAGGACTCAGTACAGGCACCAAACTATGAAAACATAGATGGGTCTTAAGAGCTTCAGTACAGAGCTTTAGCTAAGAGGGCTAGGATAGCCTGGAAAACCTGTGTAAGGAAAATACCGCCCTTAACCAAGTTATAAACTCAGTTACAAATGTTTTAAATCTATTTATCTCTCTCTCTATCTATCCATCTATATATATGTATATATGTATATGTGTATATGTATATCTACTCATGAACAGGCATATGATACCTAAACATTCTTCATGCCCAGAGTGGAGCTTAGCCAGCATTGGCTGTGTTGGCTATGTTGCCAGCTCTAGGTAGGAGACATTATTTACTGTTGCCTTGACCTGACTTTGGAGCCAAGAGAGAGTACAGAGAAGGAATAGTCTGCGATTCATGAGACCCAGAGTAACCCAAGAATCGCTTCATAGTAGAGTCCCACATCACCCTGGATTTGTTCATTACAAAAGCTCTAATCATAGCAAGAAATTTTTCAAGACACAAATAAAGACCTCTCTCAAACAAGAGTCATAGATTTTATTATCAACTCAATAAAAGGAAGAGAAGCTTTATAATCATTTAGTGATTTGATCCTTTTAGAGCTTTTTAGAGTTTTATCTTATAGGACAATCTTTACCAAAGGTTCTAGAGGGCACACAAGGGATGAGGAGTTGGTACTAGGGCAGAGGCTGCATGAAGACAGAAGCAAGAATGCCCTGATTTATCTTTAGTATTTCATTTTCCTCTACCTAAAGTACCTGATATTTTGCCAACAAATATGTGAAAACATCAACTGTATTTACACTTTAAAAAATCATCAGAGTTTAGTAAACAAATTACATAGTAAAATTAACAGCTTCCAGCTTCCTGTTTTGGATTTTGTTTTAATATTATTATTCTGGCCCTTTTATTTAGAAAGAGACCCGCAATTATATTACTGTTTCCAGATAGTTTTTGAATCTTGATTTACAGTTGAGAGGGAGGTGTGTATAACATTTGGAACAGAATTTGTTTCTTTTGTGATGTGACTGAATTTATCCCACGTCTGAAAACAATAACTTAATTAAGTCCCCAAAGTGCCTTAGGGTGACAGAGGACAAGACTTAACGAATTTTGAGGCATTGCAGAATAACAAAAGAATTTTAAGTCATTGTTCCTCAGCTACAGGAGGGCCTTTTAGTGTACTCCGCTTTGAGGGGCTCTAACAATAGTGGTGCTATTCCAGCCCTGAGTTTCCAATCCTGAGTTTCGTCAGCAGAGACACCAAAGCCAAAAGGCACTAATGACCTGTGCCATCTGGCTTGTCAGCAGCCAGTTTTAGTGAAGTAGTTAAGAAATGTAGTCATTATTTATATATTCTGGCTCTATTATTCATTTTGATATATTTTCCCAATGTTTCCACTGATTAGTCAAGATCAAGACCCTGCCTGTATCTTCTTGAGCATGTCCTTTCTGTGAAGGGTTTTAAACCTAAGATAATTTTGTCATTCATTTGAGTATTCTTTTTTTTTTTTTTTTAAGATTTTTATTTTATTACTTATTTGACAGAGAGATAGAGGGAGAGAGCACAAATAGGCAGAGCAGCAGGCAGAGGAAGAGGGAAAAGCAGGCTTCCTGCCAAGCAGGGAGCCCGATGCAAGACTCAATCCCAAGAACCTGGGATCATGACCGGAGCTGAAGGCAGAGGCTTAATGACTCAGCCACTCAGGTGCCCCAGAATATTCTTTTCATAAGAAACAAATGTCTTTTTTGTAATTTGGTAAACTATTTAGAAATAAGTTACTTAAAAAATTTCATAAAGTCTCACTGTTCCTAGGTTAATGTTTATATTTAAGATTGAAGGTATTTGAAGCATAATAGTGCAGAATGCTGGAGTAGCTTAGGTATAATTTCTTCTTCCTAAACTGTACGCAAATTTTGGTGTGACTAGAATTGATGGCCACTTCCTTCTAGATATCTCAATGCAGTCTGCGAATGCATCATTGTTAAAAATTAAGTTCTCATTCTCACAATTTTAGAGTTCCAATAAATCTAAATGAAAAGTAGCATTTTTTTTTTAACTTCACCCATTATTTGGAAAATAGACTGACCCAAAGACTATCATTGACCCCTCCTAGATTTCCTTTGTTGAATCCTTTTTACTAAACTACCTTTAAATCAGGGGTTTTTCAAGGGGCAGATTCACATTTCACTGTAAAGAAATTAGGGATACAGAGAGGATAAGCTACTTGACCAAGGTCACACAACCATTTAGTGGCAGAGATGAGATTTGAATCAAGTTTTCATGAGATTCCAGAGTTTCTGATGTTATAATATTCCATATATCATCCTGAAATTTCTGACTTAGCAAGTCTGAGGAGGGCTGAGGAATTTGCTTTTCTGTTGTTTATTTGTCTGTGTTTTTTTTTAAGCAGCCCAAATGAGGTGATTTTTCTCTTCAGGAAAATTTGGGAAATTTATCCCAGTGAATAAATGTATAACGTCCAGCCTGGAAATAGCAGAGATTTTTAACAGTAATTCTGGTTTTGCTTAGAAATGAGAATGCATCAGTGCAAACTCTAAGTTGTGTATGTTCTATTCTGGATTCCAGCTATCCGGATTCTAAATAGCTTTGTTCTTTATGAGTAAGTAGGGAAAAGTTGTTTTTCTAACTATTCAGGAGAATAACCCAAGACTAATAAAAATGGCCTAACAGAAATTAGGCAGTAGGTCTAAAAAAACTGGCCCTGGGTTGCTTTGTAAGAAAGTACTGAAAGAGGAACAAGCCAAGTTATAAGGATGGACATTTTTCCTTTGTTTAGAAGTTTTTGTGACCTGCTGGGTTGAGCCAAGAACAGGAAATGTGAAAGTCTCTGTTTTCTTCCAGGACTATTTGGCCCACTGGATATACAGGAAGTGGTAAAAAGCTGTATGGTGGCTCTGTAGGAATTGAAAGTCCTTGGGCAAATCAATCAGACCTGACTCTCCACATTGGCAAGCCAGGATAATAATATTGGCTAAACTTACATGAATTCCATCTGGATTTACTTACTGGCAAGTGTAAAGTGTTTTCAAAATACCAAATATTATATAGGGCATCCAAGCAGCTTAAATTTCACCAGCCCTATCCTTTCTCTTCCTGCACTGCCATGTACACTGCTCAGTGTGGTGGGATACAGTGAAATTTGGGGTTTCAAATCGCTGGGCTCCCAGGCCCGGCCCAATGCTGTCTTCATGTGCTGCTCTTGCTGGTCAAGATCGGCCTTTGGGCCACCTACTCTCTGTGAACCTCCAACAATAATTTGACAATCCAGAAGAAAATTTTGTTTTTAGACTTATTGCTATCACAATAAAAACATATGAATACTCTGAAGGTACAAAACCTTATGATTGTTATTGAAAATGTTTACCTTCCCCAGCATGAAATTTTGGGAACTTCTCCCCACCTCTCACCTCCAAAGCCTAAGACTGTCAGACCATGCTAACTACCATACTTAAGAAATACAGTCTTCTCGTTTTAATTTTGTGAGCATTACAGATCACATAACTGATGTTAGATCTCCCTTTGATGGTTGTCAGGAAACTCAGGGTTGTATATGCAGTTTACATAGGAACTTGCTACACATTTATTTGGATTGTATGCCTCAGTCTTAGCTTCATCCTCTATTTCCTACTTTGCTTTTCCTTTTGTTCTGTTTCATTTTTCTCATTCAATTAATAATTTTACATTGTGTTATGTGTCTTCAAGTAGCCTTAAACACATCCTGGAATAGAAAGCATGGTTGAAAAAGAATCTGTTAAAGAATACTGCTTGGCAAATCCTTATATACATCCTCCAGAACTCTGGATGTACAAATATTTTAAAACTATCTCTAGTTTCCTTACTGTGTGTATTTTTTTTCACTATAGACCACAGAAAGCTTTATTTCTCTACCTTTTCTGAATATGTAATATGTCTGGGAAATGCAACTTTGTGTATCTGTAATAAATTTCCACAGATTTCCTCTTCTTGGGAAATCTAAAACCTTTTACATGAACTTTCTTCTGTTGATGGAGTCAAAATCTACTTGATTTCTATTCTCTGGGAACTCCAAAGCATAAGAGCAAAGGTAAGGAAACACTGGGTTTCAAAGAAAAAAAAAAAAAAAAAGGAAAGAATAAACAAGTAAATACAGGTTAAGGAAAATTCAACTTTGAGATGTTCCCCTCCATCTCATTGCCTCATTCTCAGAGCCTATTCAGTACTTGGAAAAATTCATAACCTGGCAAAATAAAAGCATTCATTCTCCTCCAGGCTGTAAGCCAAATCAAACCATTCTTTTTAATTACAGGTGAATAATAACACCCTTAAATTTCTTACAAATAACGTCAGCCTCCTTTTGCTTTTGGACTGATGGAAGGTGATGAATGAAGACCTTTTAATTCAGCACAGCTGGATGTCTTTTGTTGCACTTCCTCTCAAATGTTGCTGTGCTGATCTGGCCTATTTTGTCAGATGTGCTGAAAACAACCTGCCTGACTGGAGGTGGAAACAGCCTTCAAACAGAAGACATTTGTGTGATTGAATACCCTGTCGGGAAGGCAGCTGGAGCAGTCAGTGCATGAGGTGGAAGATAGGCCATTTGTTTGAGAGAGAAAGAGACAGTGTGTGTGTGTGTTTGTGTGTGTGTGTGTGTGCAAGTGTGTTTTGATTTGGTGGTTCTCTCAGGACCAGAGAAGTCTCCTCTAGTTTGACTTTTGAGGCTGGTATGAAAGTGACTTTAGTATTGCTGTCAGTTTTGTAAAATAGAAGGCCTACTGTCTGGACCTAAAGTATTTGTTCTCGTATGGACTTCAGAATGCTCGGTAAGCCAGGCCTTACGTGAGCAGATCAGAAAGTCTGTGAGCTGCAGACTTCCGTGACATGTGGATAAAGAGTTGACTTGCTGCAGGTTGCAGCTTAGTCTCTTCCAAGAATGACTACATAACATTTCCCTGGGAAGATGGTGAAAGAGTTTGGTGGCAACCCTTCCCCATTACCCTTGCTTTCTGTAAGCTTGACTGAAATGAGTGATCTGTGATGGAGTGCATCTGGACCTTATCTCAGTAGTGCTGACCTGTGTCTACAGAGGCATGAGTGCAGTCGCCTGTAGTAGATAGCTCAGTCGACTCCAGTTTACCAGGGATATATTTTTTATGCACAAGGGTCAAGTCAGCGGGCCAACAAACCAGTTTCCCGAGATAAAACAAAGCCTTGGACTATCTAAATCATTTATTTATTTATTTATTTATTTATTTATTTATTTTTGGCTAATCTAGGTGCAAGAAGTTTCTCAATCACCTTGTGAGATAAGCATTATCTCCATTTTACAGATTTTAAAAAATTATAATAAATTGAGGCTTGAAAGAAGGTTGGGAGAATAGTATGGTGAATTTAGGAAGTGAAAAATCTAGAGATTCACACCTAGGTCTAGCTTGAAGTCCTGTGCTCTTAGACAAATTTGAGTTTATTATCATTTTATCAGTGCATCTAATAAAATTAGAAGAGATTATTTGAAAGAGAAACCACATATTATACTTTAAAGAAATGTACAATAATTTTGTTCAAAAGGCTTTAAAGTGTTAGGGTTTATTTAATATGCAAACATAATTTGCCAGATTTTTTAAAATGGTTTTCTTCTACTCCTTTCAAATGAAGCTAACTCATACAATGATTACTCAACAGTATTTACATACTAGAGAGAAAGAGGGAAAAGAACACAAATATTAGGGAAGACTCTCTTGTTTGGAACTCTGATTTCTTTCTGCTATTTAAATTCTTCATGTGGAACCACACAACATGATTAATTCACTCAACAAACTCAGTGATTGATCATCAGCTAATATCTACCTACTATGAGGTTAGGGAGATTAATGCTTCAGGCCTGAAGAGAAAAGCTGACTTTGGAGGAACTTTGAATATGATAAAGAAATGTCTTTACTTAGCTGAAATTCTAAGTAACTGAAGTAAGGCCGATATGTTTAAACTTTATTGCCTCAGCACTCTAGATATTTTGCAGTGGATTTTTCTGTATTTTGAGGGACTGTCTTGTGCATTGTAAAGTTTTTAGCAGCATCCTTGGATTCTATCCACTGGTTGTCAACAGCACTTCTCTCACAGTTGTGAAAGTAAAAAATGTCTCTAGAAATTGTGAAATATCTCTTAGGAGGAAAATTGCCCTTGGTGGAGTACAACTACTTTAAAAGATTTGTGACCATATGAGGAAAAAAATTAAATCAATTTTGGAGATTACATATATATACGTATATTTACACATAAGCACAGAGAACATGGGGCTATTGAATTGAATTGGATAATTGAATTACATTGATATGTTTCCTATATATTTTATATGAAGTAGTTCATTATTGACTCTACATAGTTAGTAATAACTTGAAGAATAGACATTATAATTCCTAGAGCAACCACTAAAAAGAAAAAAAAATGAAAGAGATTTTTTGAAAAGCCAATAGAGAAATAAAAGTGGAATGCTAAAAACAATTGATTAACTCAAAAGAAGGCAGGAAAAAAGAAATGGATGAGCAATAATAACAACAACAAAACAACAAAATGAGAAAAAAAATGACACAAAATGGCATATCTAGAGCTAATCACATCAACAGTTGCATTAAATGTAAATGAGCAAAGTTTTCTAATTAAAAGCAAACTGTCAATCTCTATAAAGCAGCGAGACCCAACTATATGCTGTCTTCAAAAGATGACTTTCATGAAAAGGCACACAGAGCTTAAAAGTAAAAAGGATGAAAAATTATTTACCATGCAAATACTATTCATAATAAAGCTGAATGGCTATATGTGGCTATATAACGTCAATCACAAGAGTGACTAGATCAGGAGAATTAATTTAAATGTGAATGTGCCTAAAACCAGAGTTTTGACATACATGAGGTAATAACTAATAGATAAAAAGGGACATAAAGACTAATCTACAATCATATTTGGAGATCTTAATACAACTCTCCCAATATTTTTAGTAATTAAACAAAAATAATCAACGTAAGAAAAAAATAAAACATGAATGATACTATTGTATTAGTCAGGGATCTCTAGAGGAGATATATATATATATCTCCTTAGAGACTAGATCATCCACTACATATATATATACACATACATATCATATATATAGAGAGAGAGGGAGATTGAGAGAGAGAGAGAGAGAGGGAGAGAGATTGATTTATTATAGGAATTGGCTCATGTAGTTATACAGACCAAGAAGTCCCACAATCTGTTATTTGCAAGCTAGAGAACCAGGAAAGCCAGTGATGTAAGTCCAAGTTCTAAGAACTAAGATGGGTGGAGGTTGGGAAATGGGGGGAATGGGGAGAGTGGTGGCAGCTAATGGTATATGTTCTGGTCTAAGTCAAAGCCTGAGAACCAGGAACACAGAAGTTTGAAAGTAGGAGAAGATGGAGGTTCAGCTCAAACAGAGAGAGCAAATTTGTCAATCCTCGCCTTTTTGTTTGGACCTGAGTTACTTCACTTGGATGAAAGATCTCCATAGCTGGAGACTTTGTATCAAGGCTTCTGGCTCCATTTAATCTGTTTCCCACATGGTCTAAACTTGTACTTAAGTATCAATCTTATTCTTCCGTCACTCGAAATTTGTTTTTCTTAGAGGGTTCAGATGGTGTCAGTGTGTGAATCTTCGAAGACAAATGCATTGGTTTCAGGTAAGTATTAGAGAACATGGGAATTTCTGGAATCTTAAGTTCAAACATAGGTTTTAGGTTCACCTCTCAGTTCTCTTAATGCTCCTTTGATTAAAGGGACTCCTTATTAATGAATAGGTAGGCTGGTGTAAGGCCAGATTCAGAGTGGTAAGATTGCCTGACTAAAATCAAGTAGGTTACCCAAACGGCCAGACAGAACTAGTTGCTCACCAGTGGACATGGATCTATGGACCAAATCAGGGTAGCTAGCTCTCCCTTAAAAGAGAGAGGAAGACACACATAAATTGAAGATCTTCTGTTTCCTGCTTCTATGAGGTCACATGGGAACTCTAACCTCTCCATCACTCCAAACTAGAGATTGAAGTATAATAAACTGTTTAAATGTGAGGATTTTGAGATACCATTCATTTGTAAATGGAAGCTTTTCTCATCCTTCCCATCATCTACAATTGGCTGCCAGTGTGGCTGCATGGGACAGCAAGATGATGATTAGATTAATTAAAAAGGAAAGAAGAAAGCTGCATTTTCTTTGCAAATTAGAGTAGTTATGTGTTACATTTGTGAGTCTAACATATGACAGTCTCCTTTAGTGTTAACGACATTCACATTCCCTTAACTTGATCAATCAAATTTAGTCTTCATGGAGACACACTCCCCCTACTTTCCTAAATCAAACCCCACATTGCATAATCATATGGGAATCTTGAACTTGTATTATTGAGGGCTTAGGAATAGATCAGAGTCTGTGATAGTTGGAGGTTCCCATGATTTCTCTGATTCCTTATGTGACTGAATGCATTTCCATTATTGCTTTTCAGCCATTACTCAAGTTGTTTGTTATACTGAGATTCATTTAAGTTCCTCCAAGTAATCCATTTATTTCCTTGTCTCCAGATGTGCTCACAGTTATTTTCACTGCTTCTCTACCAGCCACAGTTCCTAATGACCAATCTCTACAGACACTCTGTTGCAGTCTTTTATACAGGACCTCTCATACACAATTGTGTGTTGGTCTCTGACCCACCACCACCTTCCCCCACAATACACCCTTAGTCCCTTTGTCTTTTTGGACTTCTGCTTTACTCAGGTTGGACTTCCTTCAATATATTCTGAGTGTTGTCTTCTTCTTTACCTGCTTATATTTCTTTAACTAAGAAGTTGTTAAACATTGGCTTCAGTGGTGCTATCTCAGGGTACCCAAGGTTTTAGGGGTGGTGACTGAGGGATGTTTGGAAGGAAAGCTTGACTTCTATATCAGTTAATAATTGAGTTTGGCTTAAATAGTTAGGGTTTACTTTTTATTCTCACCTAGAATAAGGCTATTGTGTAGTGTCACAATGCCTTTTGAGATTCAGGTTCTTTCCATTTCTCTGTTCTCTGGAAATTATGAATCTTATTCTCATGGTTGCAAAATGCTAATGCACTTCTAGCATCTTGTTCATATTTCATGCAGAGATAAGTAAGAAGGATGGAGGGCAAAGGATGTGTGCCAACAAATTATTCAACAAATTAATAAAAAATAAGTATTCTTTAAACCAAGAAAGCAAAAGTTTTCCTGAAACCCCCACCAAGTATTCTGCTTTCATGTTATTGGCCAGAATTCTGACACATGGACCATATCAAAATGTTAGAGAGTCTGGGGAAATAATTAGTTTTAACTGGGCACATTGCCATACTAGAAAAACAAAATCAAGGTTTTACTAGAAAGGAAGAGGGAGAAATAGATGTTGGTTGGCACCAAGTAGTATTATCACAACCACCCCCTAGGATGAATATAAAGAAACTAGTAAAACTGTGAGAAGATAAAAATCCTCTAGGTCTGTTTTATGAAAAAACAAACAAACAAAACAAAACAAAACAAAACAAAAAACATGTAAAAAGTGATGATGAAAAATTTGCAACCATTTTTCAAAATATTGTAAAAGTGTCAACTTGAGGCATTTTTGACCTGGGGATAGGCATTAACTGGCACATTTTTTCCCCTTTCTCCCCACCTCGTCCTTTTTTTCTAAAATGATAAATGTTTATGAGTCTCTTTTCATTGCATGGTATGTTGTTAACGAAGCTGGGCTCTGAGGCATCCTGACCCCCATCACAGGGAAGCTGGACCCGCAGCTCATCCTCTAAGGGTGACTCTGCTTCAGTTAGAGCCACGCCTCTGGCATTTCTGTCGGGCATTTTGGCTGAAAGATTGGAAAATTACCAATTCAAGTCTAACTCTCTAATTGTACAGAAAAAGAAACCAGGCAAAAGTTCATAAAATTGACTAAGGGCCCAAAAGAACATTAGAGGCTTAGACTTGTTTTTATTTATTTTTCTGGGTCTTTCCATCCATCATCTTCCTAACTCATCTTCAACAGGTTGTTAGCAAGTTATCATTATGGTGGTTTTTGAAAGCAATGGGTCTAGTAAGGGGCTTGGAATAGAAATTCCTTTATGAATTTTAGTCCAATTAATTGCTATATGATACACGTTTGGTAAAAAAAAAAAATCTTTTCACAAATAAATACTCTATTTCATATTGAAGTTTCATTAATGCAAAAGAGCACACTATGAAATAACATCTACTTACATTTTATCTATTTCTCTCCAAATCCTACACATTCAAATTCAGGCGTATGATTTATCTATGTCTTGACATATATTGCAAAACCATATTACCAGAAACTGTGTTAGGCACTTGTGTCCTCTGCTCTGGGGGTTCAGAAACTTCTTTTGTTTCTGGGAGGATACAGTACCTAATACCTGGTCGTAAAATCAGAATTTTATTTTATTTTTGTATTTCCACTAATTTTCTCCAGGATTTGGGGCAGAAATGTGAAGATTTTAATACAAGGCACTGTAATAATGATAACACTGGTAGGGATATTTTCCTCTAAGAAAAATTCATTGCATTCACTATTTTTAATCTGCCCTGGTGAAAATGATTGCTGCTTAAACCACAGTGATGAAGCTAGGAAGGATGACATTTTTCAACTTCCCCACCAAAATCAGTTTAAAATCTTGTTTTGAATTGATGTATCTTATTATGATGAAATTCTTAAAGGTTATAATTTATTTGACTTATGATTTTAATTATATATTCATTTTTATAACAACTTGCAACTGTTCAGCATTTCGTCAGGATGGCAAGCAAGACTATGTGTATCCCTTAATAACATTTACTCTGATTTCTTTGTTTATTATTTTTAATAACTTCTTGAAAATCTTAATCAGAAAGGAGTTATAGAACAAAGGACGCCAGCCTTGACCATAACACGAGGAACTGATTTTAGCATTCTGAAAATATGCTGAGGATGGGACTAGCAAAAATAGGGTGGTGCTTCAACAGATTCCCTTCTGTGAAAACAACAGCTGGATGAGCCTGTTGCCACTGGTGGGGGAGGGGAAGGATGGAAGCAACATTTTTCTTTTTTTTAAGAGTTGGAAAGTTTTCAGTGAAATCATGATGTCATCAGGATATGTTTTGTCTGTGACTGTAATTTGCATAAGTTCCTTCCCATGGAATTATGTAAAAAACAAAGGAATGTTTCATTGCACATTTAGTGTCTATAGTGCCAATGCTTTTAAGAGTCCATGAAGGAGACATCATGTAGGAAGAATTTCTTTTGTAAATTGTCTCAAAGGAAGAACTTATTGAGAAAGGAAAGAAACAGCCATGCAAATACTACAGCTTCACATTGTACTCATAGAAAGACTGGGATTGTTTTGCATTCCTGTTCATTGACTAATATTTAACTCAGTACTATGTATTTTTGAGAAGAGAATCCTCATTTCCTTTTAGATTTCTGGCTGAGGGTATATATTCATTTCATTATTCTTTCTGTTATAATTACCTCTTGCATTTTGTCAAATTTCTGTCTTAAGAAGATTTTAATCATCAAGCAACTTTGCTTATATTTGGGACACATGTTTGGAGATTTATTTTGATCTCAAGTTAAGGAATGTTTTGCTGTGGAGCAGAAATATTCAAATATCAAATATCTGATAATCAAGAGTCATTGAATTTTTAGCATTCCACACAGGAATTTCAATTTCAAAAACACTACTTGAACCTTGTATATATGGTTCAAAATGACTTGTCAGGCCCATGGAAATCACAGAATATAAATAAAATAAAGGGGACAGAAGGTGGAGGCAGTTGAAGAGGGTGGGTGCCAATGTGCCAAATATATCTGACTCTAAACCTTTTTAATACTTTGCAAATTTAACATGGAAAAAAATTTTTTTTTACATTTATTGATGACTTTAATCTGTGGTAACATGACTGACTAGGTTATTTGATTCAAAACTCCCACTAAAACAAGTAAAAATGCTGAGTAAAATATTTTATAAATACATCATTGAAAGTATCAAATAACAACAACAAAAACATTTAAAGAAATTAATGTAAGAGTTCTCAAGATGACATTTAACCAGAAGTAGGAAGGTGGAGCAGAAGACCATGACTGAAGCCACTTAGATCCTGAAGGTCTTTGTTGAATGATATGAACTTGACCTTTAGTTCTGAGGTCTAAAGTGGGACAGAAAGTGCTGATTTCAAGGCTCAGGGTCTGCCCTGCCTGGGGAGGCCTGGAAATAGACACAGCCAAAAGCTATATTCTGAGGATAAGGGTGAAGAGGGATTAAGCTATCTTCAGTCCTCTTTACCACTGGAAGAATGAAAAAACATTTGCTTCAACCCTGAGTGAAACTGGAGGGAAAAATAACTTTCTGAGACGTTGTCACCACATGCCAGTTCTCTCATGGATTTATAGCACCAATTCATACTGCCTGTGTTACCATATACAACTTAAACTGTAAATTTAATTTTAAATGATTCTTTAATCATTTAAGTGATTGGTAGTATTCCCAAGTATCTGCAGAAGCAAGTGTGAATACTTTTTGGAGGAATCTGCCCTCATCTGAGGCCTTAAAAATTGTCACAAATTAAAAAAAAATAAAAAAGAGTATGTCACATAATCAAAAATACACACACAGAAAAATATTCACATGAACAGTATAAGCAGAAAGAACAGATAATACAAAGATACCTACAAAAATCTCTTCCATTCTTGAAGCAAATACGAGAAAGAAGAGAGTCCCCAAATTTTATTCTCCTTATACCCTCTGGCAGAATATAATATAGTATTTCTCCTTTTTGTTACTTTTATTTTTTACTAATTTCTTTGTTTACAACGATATTCTCCTGTCCTAAAGGAACGTGATCGATGTAGGACCTCATTCAAAGCCCTTTGAGGAAAATAGTACAAAAGCAGGTACTGGGAGCTTCTGAGTTTATAATACAGAAATTCAACTGATCTGTGAAATAGGAACTATTAGATTGAACTGTATAAAATTGTCATTTTTCCAAGGTCAACAACTATTGAATGAACATCAGCAATTTCATATGGTTCAATCTCATGTATTTGTTGAGCTAAGCTGCTGTTTCAAGGGGACCTCGATACAGGGCACCAAACACTGTGACTTAATTCTCTCCCAGGTGTGATCAGTTTGTGATTGGCAGAGTGACTCATCCTCCACATAAGTCTTTCAAATTTGCTCTACTTTCCCCTCCTTCCTAGCTATCAAGCAGAGCAAAAGATGAGGCCCATGGTAAGCGTCTTTCCCTGGACAGAGATCTGGAAAGAGATAACACAGAAATTAGGCATATCTCTCTGCTTATATCCCAAAGGCCTGAAATGAACTAATCCTAATTTCAAAGTTCATGTTTTCAGTAATTCTGTCATCTTGTCTTCTCCTTTCTTGAGCTCTCAGCTCTGCTAATGTTTTGTTTGGTTAGAATCCTTTGTCTAGTAATTGCCTCCAGGGGTACACCTTTTTAAATTTTTTTGAATCTCTGCATGTTCACACATATTTTTTTTTCTTTTGGTGAATGATGAATTCCTTTTCACTTCCTTTATTGCAGATACAAAGTTCAACGCTAAATGTAATTGTTTTTCCTTTGCAAATTATAACTTCTTTCTGTTTGGAAGCTTATTAAGACGATTCCCCAGAATTCAGGAATTTTATCAGGATGTATCCAGCTTTTTATATGTGCCTTTTCTGATGAGCCCTTCCTGGAACTCAGTGAGACTTTACAATCTGAAAATTCAAGTTTTTCCTCTGCTTAGAGAAATTTGAAAATGTTATTGGCTTAACAATTTCCTGCCCAACATCTGTTGCTTCTTCTCCTGGAATTCCTATTTTCCCATTTTAGGTTTCCTTGCAGGAGGGGCTCAGTAGCTGGACTCTCCTAGAAACCCCTGGGTACCTGCACAACACTCAAGAAGGTAATTTGATCAAGCTGTGTTAGGCTGTAGAGGCCGTGAAAATGCATGACTAGCTGTTTCAGACCAGAATGCAGCGGGTTGTATTGTAGAAATCGTACTGTGCATTGAGTACCTCAAGATTGATGGAGTGTGCTCGGCCCAGTGAGGAGGTGTCCAGGAGGTTTTAGACACAGCTCCAACCTACGTGTTTTAGGCTTATACATATAAGGCAAGGCTTAGAAGAGAACAGGTACACTCTCAGACAGACTGGTGTGAACTTGATTCACTCAGATGATATCGACTACAATTATGTAGGTTTTAATGCGACCTTAGGAGAACTTTTCATCTTCCTTGGACAATGTTGTTGATCTGTCTGTTGTATATTCAGATTCTGCTGCTGTTCTTCTCTCTCCTTTAGGATAGGCACACCTTGTTCGACATACCCAAACAGGCTTGGCTTCTGTGCCTGATATTTCTGTTAATTATACCAGTTGTGTATATTTATCAATACATAGTAGTCAAGCCAGCCAATTCTTGTATGTATATTTTTCTTTTTTAAATTTTTTAAAAAAATATTTTATTTATTTATTTGAGAAAGAATGAGAGAGAGAGAGAGCATGAGAGGAGGAAGAGTCAGAGGGAGAAGCAGACTCCTTCCTGAGCTGGGAACCCAATGAGGGACTCAATCCTGGGATTCCAGGATCATGATCTGAGCCAAACACAGTTGCTTAACCAGCTGAGCCACCCAGATGCCTTTCTTGTATATTTTTCCATATGTTTGCCATATATTTGTATATCTCCATCCATATTATAAGACCCCTCTTCCACCTGATCATTCAGCTCTGTTGCAATTGTTCTGTCTTCAATTCATCATGTTCTTACTTTAAAAATCATATTGTTTCCTAAGTCCCAGGAAGATTGTAATGTGTGTACGTGTGTAATGTGTGTGTGTGTGCATGCATGTGCAGTCATGAACTTTTCTATGTGTTTCTGTTATTATTTTATGGGTCAGTTGTCTTCTTTTCCCCTCTAACAGTTCTGCTTTGCTCTCACCATCTTTTCTGGGTCTTGTGCTTGTTTTTCCTCTAGCTGGTTCCTGTATCCCCTTAGGGGCATCACAATTATTCTTTGCTTATTCCTTGGGCTTGGCCCTGAAACCATAAGTGGCAACATCTTGTGGGTGGTGGTAGATATAGCAGTCCTTTCTGTTGGGGGCAGTTGACATATTGATCAGGAAGGTGTAAGAAGCCTAGGGAGGTCCCTTGAGGATGTCTCTATGTTCTTTGGTCTTCACAGCTGTAAGTACTATCCTTGCCTCAACCAACGTGCCCACACTCCTAGTGAAAGTGTGCATAGAGACAGATAGGAATAGATTCTTCAAGAAATGTTTTATGAGGGAGAGCACCCTGCTTCCTCTCATGGACCATCGATGTCCCCAAACCAGTATCTTCCCAGGATGTACTGTGTTCCGACGCTCAATGCGGGCCATCACTAGTTGGAAAAAAGTGGGGGAAATAATGAGCTTGGAATCCTTAATAGGAGGCCACAGATTCTGAGATCTGTTTATGCTTAGCTGCAGGGCTGTGCTAAACCATATTGGGACCAGAGACACAAAGAAAATTCAGTAATACTGTTCATGCCTTTATCAAAAATGTTGATATTTTGTTCATCATGACCTCTGTATTAATTTTGAGTTTTTAAAATATTGCATTAAAGTTACTGACCTGAGGCACTTTCAGACCTGAGGTGAGTGCCTCACTAAGCTTCACCCTAGTCCTGGCCCTCCCCCTGACAGGTCTTTCCGGCTTCCACAGCTTTGGAGGTTCACAGCTCAGGAGAAGAGCTAGTGTTTGGACTGGAGCAGGGAGAGGAAGGGAGGAGTTACTAAACACCATAATGGAAAGCCCTGAAAAGATTTTTTTTTTAAGTCAAAAAAGAAAAAAAAATGCACATGAATTTTCATCTTATCCTTAATGCTCCAATTTGTGTCGTTTTCAAATTTCTATAGAATCAACTTAAAAACCAATCCTGTCTGTGGAGGGAAAAAATCAAAACATACCAAAGGATTTTTTAAAAAAACCAAAAAACAAAAAACAAAACTGAGACTGATTATTTGCCTTTACTCAAATTTTCTTCCTCAGGAACTAACCACTTTAGTGTAAGATTGGTTACTCTCTTCAGTTTTGGAAAATTCCATCTTTATTACTTCTTTGATTAAGCCCTCTGCCCTTTGTTCTTTTCCCTCTTTCAGGAACTCTTAACATTTAGACTTCAGATCTCCCGGACTGAGTCCTCTTAAGTTTGCTCTTTAGCACTGTTCTTGCGCTCTTTCCCCTAAGGGGGTTCCTCAAATGTATCTCCTAGCCCTTGGGTTTACTTTAATAGCTTGGCAGTTGTAGTTGTAATTTCCATTACCTCCATTTATCCTACTCCTTTTTTATGGTGACCTGCTCTTGTCTTACAAATTCGTAACTGAAATAAATGAAGTAGACTAGAAATAACGATACATAAAATCAAGGACTGGTATGGTTTGAGAGTTGGGACTGAGCTTCCTTGGGAAATAACATTTGAGTGAAAATCTAAACGATGTTAAGAAATTAGGTGTAACAATTAACTAGTCAAGGAAAGGTAGGGTGAAAGTAGTCCAGAAATAGGATTGTGGATTGAGGACTTTGTTCATTTTTTTTTTTTTAAATATTTTATTTACTTATTAGAGAGATAAAGAGAGACCACAAGTAGGCAGAGCAGCAGGCAGAGGAAGAGGGAGAAGCAAGCTCTCTGATGAGCAGGGAGCCTGATGTGGGGCTTGATCCCAGGACTCTGGGATCATGACCTGAGCCGAAGGCAGCCTCTTAACCAACTGAGCCACCCAGGTGCCCCGAGGACTTTGTTCATTTAACAAATTCTTTACTAACCAACTTATTTACAGTTATGATTTCAGCTCAACATAAAGCTTTTGGTAACACATAGTTTTTGAAATATAGCCCTGTTATCCCTAGTGTCTAAGTACTTTTTAGTTGTAATTTTATATACCACATCGATACTAGAGTTATTTAGGAACTATTTTCAAGTTTATAAATATTTACCTTTTTTATTGTTACTATTTTATGTATAACTTAAAAATTTTTCCTGTATAACTTGAAAAAATATATAGATATACTTAGCATTTTGGGATTGATTAAGGTTTTCCTTTTCTCCTATGACAAATAACAGTTAAAAATATACCAGGGGACCTGCTAAATATTCATTTAATTTGGAGTATACTAAGACCTATGCATATATTATTAAGAAACCAGATTCAGATTATATACAATCTATATTTTCATTGATTTTGGACCTACTTAAATCATAAAAGACTTAAATATATATTAAAGCCCACACTACGATATTTGCAAGTTTATTTTACCTCTTTCAAAACAGTTTTGACTTTTTATATCTCTACACAATATTATTCTGCTTATAAATTTTCATGGCTCTTGTCTTTTCTTACCAATATCAGATAATCTTTTTATTCTGATATATATACATACATGTATATATATATGCATATTATCTATATATATATTTTAACCTCGAAATCCTTTTTGTCTGAATAGATTTTATAACATTTCACTTTGCCTAATAAATCTTTCTCTGGCTTGTACTTTTAACTACTCTCCATAACTTTTAAGCAATTTGTGGGATAAAAATTTGGCTTAGAGCTCTTTTTTTCAATGTGACATGAGAAACTTAATTATTTTAAATCCAGATTAATACACAAAACTATTACATTTGAAATTATGTATTTTCTATTTTAAGAACACTTTTTTAAACTGTGCCTTTAATTTTGTAGTTAGATTAACAATTGTTTAGATTTACTTGTAAGATTAACTTTTTTTTTTTTTTAAAGATTTTATTTGTTTATTTGACAGAGATCACAAGTAGACAGAGAGGCAGGCAGAGAGAGAGAGAGAGAGAGAAGCAGGCTCCCTGCTGAGCAAAGAGCCCTATCCCAGGACCCTGAGATCATGACCTGAGCCGAGGGTAGCGGCTTAACCCACTGAGCCACCCAGGCGTCCAAGATTAACTCTCTTCAATTGTATTATGTCCTCCATATTTTTTAGTTATTACTTTGTATTCAATTCTAGGTCCTCATATTTTAAAAGATTACCAGTATTCTATATTTTATGACTCTTTGCATGTATGTTGTCTAAAAATACAAAAGGACACATTGGTGATTGACTTTTTCTCTCAAAAGTATATAGTCATTGCTCCATTTGTTTTCAAATGTTTTGTGTTTTACAGAAGATGTCTAAGGCAAGCCAATATTTGTCTTTTATAATTAATGCACCAGCTCTGCCTGAATGCTTTTCATGCCTTCATGTATAGTCATCTAAAATGTGACTGAGTTATATCTAAGTATAAATATATTTTCCTGGAGTTCATGGTAAGCTGTTTCAATATTACATGCATAAAAAAGAGAACTACAGGGCACCTAGATGGCTCAGTCAGTTAAGCATCTGCCTTTGGCTCAGGCCATGATCCCAGGGTCCTGGGTTGAGCCCCACATCAGGCTCCATGTTTAGTGGGGAGTCTGCTTCTCTCTCTCCCTCTCCCCTCCTCCCTGCTTGTGCTCTCTCTTTCTCTCTCATGTAAATAAATGAAATCTTTAAGAAAAGAAAACTATATGTGTAAACACATATAGATAGATACATATATATATAGATACAGATATATATGTATACACGTACATACCCACACATTAGAACTTTTTTCTTCTCTGTCATATAGTTCTGGAACAGAGTTATGAGTACCTACTTAAAAATTCTAAGACTAAATTTCCTCTTCTCTGAATGGGATTTATATAAATTAACTCAGATTATTTTAAGAAATAAATAAGGTAATTCAGTTGACGTACTCAGCAGAGTGCCTGGCACATAGTAAGAGCACATATTAAAAGAGAATATTTTTCAGTTCAGATATTTTTCAGAATATTTTTCATATAAGCTTTAATTATTTTTTATTCTTTCCATTCAAATTATGCTCATTTCTCCATTCAATATGGGCTAGAATTACTAGTTTTCTCTTTGTTTTTCTGTGATTTGGGTATATCATTGATTTCAGGTTTTTTTCCTCTTGTTTTTTCTTAACATTTTGGCAAACTATCTCAAATTTGCTTTCATGCATTTGTGGGAAATGTTTCACAGAAGACAGTTTGAGAAACAGAAATCTAGAGCATACTTATTCTGTTGAGGTGGAATATGCTTCCTTGCCTCTCCTGCCTGCCCTGGTTCTCTGATACTCTGACTTATTTATTCATTTATTTGTTTTTTAAGATTTTATTTATTTATTTGACACAGAGAGAGAGAGAGATCACAAGCAGGCAGACAGGCAAGCAGGGGAGGGGGAAGCAGGCTCCCTGCAGAGCAGAGAGTCCGATGTTGGGCTCGATCCCAGGATCCTGAGATCATGACCTGCGCCAAAGGCAGAGGCTTAACCCACTGAGCCATCCAGGTGCCCTCTGACACTCTGAATTTAAAAGTATCTGAAAAACTACATTGTGTAATATATTCTGTTGCCAGTGCTATTTCTTTTCTTTTCTTTCTTTCTTTCGATTTTATTTATTTATTTGAGAGAGAGAGAGAGAGAGAGAGAGAATGAGAGCACAAGCAGGGGTTGCTCCAGAGGAAGAGGGAGAAGCAGTTCCCTTTTGAGCAGGGAGCCCAGTGCCTGAGCCAACCGCAGATGCTTAAGACACTGAGCCACCCAGGTGCCCCACTAATGCCTTTTCTAAGTCTACTTGGAGAGAAGTGTTTTGTTTGTGGTCTGAAGCTGCTACCCCATTTGGGGTCCACCATGAGAATCCGATGTCTGTGCCAGGGGAGCCGTGTTCTCATGAGTCTGAGTCACATCTCGTTTGCTGCTGCTGGTGGGCAGAACTGTGGGTGCACTAAACTCCCTTGTATTTGTTGGAGCTGTTGATGCATAGAAACCATGCTATTTTCTATGCAGAAGTGAGGGGAAATATCTCTCCACAGTTGGAGATATGTCCTACTTACTCTATACAAGCATCACAGTGTTTCACAAGGGTTTCAGAGAAACCACCATTTATGTTTTGATGTATGTTTTTACACACAGGCTATCCTTTAGCTAACTAAGATTTAGCTATAAGTTCATGGGACAAGCAGGATGTATTCAGGCTTGGCCTCCTCTGACAACTGAGAGATCAGCCACACTGGCCCAAGAGCCCGATTTTTTCTTCTTTTAGGAGGAATTCTTTCTGTAAACACCTCTGGTTGTACCTGCAAAAGGATTCCTAGTGGCTCTGCCCCATCAAATGTTTAGGCAGACCCATCTTTTTGATCCCACTCCCACTTGCTCTTTAGTGGAGGCTTATACTTTATTTTTCCAATTAGCATTTATGGAGGTTTTTTCCTTTGTAGAAAACACTAATAAAAAGCCTTCACAATAGATTAACACCACAATCCTACAAGCTCTCAAATGAATAAAGAAGGACATTCAAAAAAGTGAAGTGACTTTGCTAGTGTTATATATATAGTCGGTAGTAACTGCTTTGGGATCAGAATCTAAGTTTTTTAACTCCATGTTAAATATCTAAGTTTTTAACTCTAGATTTCACTTTTTTTAAAAAATTACAAACCACTTCTTATCTGTTAACTAGTAATCTACCTAATCAAAATAATACTTATACCTTACTCAGACAATACTCTGAATACTAGAATACTATAAAAAATGATATCCTTTCCTAGACCAAATGAATACAGTTCATACATTTGTGGCTTAGACTTTAAAAATTAAATTAACCATAAGAGAGCTTCAAGACAGATGATTAAGCTACAATGAGTTATTTCTTTAAAAAAAAAAAAAAAAAGATCTCACGTGCTGACAATAAAACTCTAGTGACAATTGATGACTACTCTTATGACTGGAAGGTCTTTGAAAATTCATCAACAGTGAAAGGGTTGGGGTGCCTGGGTGGCTCAGTGGGTTAAAGCCTCTGCCTTCAGGTCATGGTCCCGGGGTCCTGGGATCAAGCCTAGCATAGGGCTCTCTGCTCAGCAGGGAGCCTGCTTCCTTCTCTCTCTCTGCCTGCCTCTCTGCCTACTTGTAATCTCTGTCAAATAAATAAATAAAATCTTTAAAAAAAAAAGTGAAAGGGTTTATGATCACTACAACTCCAATTATTAGAAGACTGCTCACAGCAAGGTGTGTGATGGAGAATCAAGGCTAAATGCAGTTGCATTCAGTGAAGGACTCGTTTCTTGGGCTCACTGTTGTTTTTATGATAAATGTCTCAATGCTATTCACTCACTGAATATTTTAAACAGTATTTTACTGACCATAATCCTTCTCCATTCAGCCGTGTTTTAAGATACTTGAAAGGCAGTGACAATGCAAATCTCATTCCTACAAGACACTGGCTGAATATCCTTTTCATGCTTTCCTTTCTGTGCGTAAAATTTCTTAGGTAAATACAACTCAGAGGAAATAGGTGCATCAAAGGAGCCTAATTCTGCTAGTTTGGGGCTTTTTGCAAAGGCGGGTTGCTCTCTTTGAAAACAGAATGTCTGGAAGACAAGAAGACTTAGGCCAGGCCACATGCTGGGTGGACACACAGGGAACAGCCTGAGTTTCCCATTGCCACTGGCAACCAGAAAAAGCATTTTATACCCAACTGCCCTCCCTTTGTTACAGAAGTTTCAATGGTGGCACACCCTGCTTTCAATAAGAACCAAGGCTTGAAAAGCACACTTATTCGTCCAATCAGAAATTCTGTACCTAGGAATCTATGTTTTAGAAAAAAATGCATATAAAAATTAAAAAAATAAAAATAAAAATAAAAAAATAAAAAAAGAAAGGCATCCAATAAAAAAATGCATAAGGTTGTGATGTATAGCATGATGATTATAGTTAATAATACTGTATTGCCTATTTGAAAGTTGCTAAGAAAGTAAATCTTAAAAGTCCTTATCATAAGAAAGAAGATTTTTGTGACTATGTTTGGTGATGGTCAACTACGCTAATTGAGGTGATCATTTTGCAGTATATACACATTCCAAGCATTATATCATACACCTGAAACTAATATAATGTTATATGTCAATTATACCTCAAGAATTTTTTAAAGGATAAAATAAAAAAAGAGATTTCAAAAATACAATAGCTAAGATTTTCAGATATATATTGGAATGAGATGTTAGTTTATCAATGTTGACTATTTAAACATACTTCTAAGTCCTTGACTACATTTTTATGCCATAGATTATCTATACATGAAAAGTGTCAAAGTTTTTTTCAAGGTAAAGATTAAATACAAGACAGGAATCTAAACCCCAAAACAGAGAACCAAATTTTAACTTTACCCTAACAGTCACTTTTCCCTTACAAATCCCAAATGTATTTGAAACTTTGATGATCCTATTAATTTACTAGGGCTGCCATAAAAAATGCAATAGACTGGGTGGTTTAAAGAATAGGAATTTATTTTCTCACAGTTCTGAAGGTTGGAAGTCCAAGAAGAAGGTGTCAGTACATTTGTTTTTTCCCGAGACCTCTCTTCTTAGCTTGCAGATAGACGGCCTTCTCCCCGTGTCCTCACAAGGTCTTTCCTTTGTGCATGCACATCTTTGGTTCTTTCTTTCTTCACATAAGGTCACCAGTCATATTGGGTTAAGAACCCACCCTTGTGACATCATCCAACCCTAATTACCTCCTTAAAGGTCCTATCTTCAAATACAGTCACTTCAGGAAGCAGGGTTTCAACACATGAGTTTGGGGAGGACGAAGTTTAGCAGAGAACTATTTGTGTTTTGCATCAAAAGAGAAAAATCTCATGTGCTGAGAAAATTTATTTAGAGATTATTTTTGCTAGGGGATATTCTGCTTAGTGTTTGAGTCAAATGAAAGCCTTAGAGGATGGTGCCTACTGACTGAGAGATGCAATTGTGCTTTTCCTCCCATCATTCTCTCTGTGTAATTAACACTAAAAGAGATTTCAGCAACACTTAGCATTCCCATTTGTGGAGCTGGCACTTGAAAAAAGTGCATTGCCTTACCTCACAGATAGTAATTTTGCATCTTGCAGCTCTATTTCTATTGTTAGGTTTTGGTGGCTTAAGTGTTAGATTGCATATATTGCATTCTAAGAATATTTTTTGGTTTCTGGCATGCAGTCTGTAAAATGATCCCCAATGATTTCTGCCTCCTCATTCGCTCCTTGTGTAATCATCTTCCATATTGAATTGGGTTTTCTCCTCTGTGACCCATAAAATACAGTAAAAGTGATGAGGTATGATTTCTGACATTTGGCCATAAAATTCCCTACAGCTTCTGCTCTCATTCTTGGACTGCTTGCTCTTAGAGAAGGCAGCCACCATGCCACCAGCCGTACATATTCAGACAGGTAGTAGAGTGGAGGAATAGGGGCACTGGCAAACAACCAGCACTAATCATCAGCTGTGAGAGTAAGCTACTTCAGAAATGAAGCTTCCAGCCCCAGACAAGTTTTGAGAAGCTGCTGTTCCAACTGACATCTGACTTAAGTAGCATGAGAAGCTCAAGCAAGAACCCCTCAGCCAAGTTCTTTACAGATTCCTGACCCACAGAATCTGTGAGCATAATAAATGATTGTTTGTTGCTACTAAGTTTGGAATAATTTTCTGCATGACATGGGACAACTGGAACAGGTGTAATCTTATAAGTAGAATTTAATTTCTTGATATTTTAAAGCTATCATTATTTTAAATTCATTAAATGTCAATTTTCTCTTTTAAAAGATGGAGTTTATTATACCCTGAGTATTTTGCCCTGTATTTAAGTTTCAAACATGTCTAAAAATATTCTTTTCTACCCTATCTTTTCCCCTTCTTAGTCCCTTCCCTTTTCTCCTTTGTTTACTGTTTTTCTCTTTCTCTCCTTTACTATTTCTTTTCTTTGTCCTATGAACATTGATTGAATACCTATGATAAAGATCGGACACAAATTATTTGCAACTCCTCATATTGAGAGATGGAGTCTATGTCCCCACATTCTGAAATCTGGGCTGACCTTGAGGTTTGCCTTGACAAGATAGAATGCAGCCGAATTGATGTCCATCTGGTTCTATGCTTTGAGAGACCTTGAATCTTCTATTTTTGCTTTCTTGCCACTTTGAGCTCAAAGGTCTTTGAGGTCTCTTGCTGCTTGAGAGGAAGCCTAGGCTAGCCTCTTGGAGGATGGATTTGGGGGACAGACACTTTGTATTTTAGTTGTAAATTATCAAACCATCAGAAGCACGTTAGGACCAGAGATCTCAAATTTGGAGCTAAATACAGTAATTGGAAAGCCCTTTGAATTGTTTCTTGGTCACAAAGTGGGTATGTCACATGAATGCAAAAAATATGAAAGTCTTCTGGATACCCAAAGAGGCAGACTTAGTCAATAATTAGTCCTGTACCAGTAAATCCATTCTTGTGACCCTCTTCCTCTCACTTTTTAGCTGGCCCATGGAGCCATCCCTGCTCATACTACTAGACCTGCCAGCATCCAGACAACCTATAGAGTCTGCAGCCTCATCAGTAACCTCATGAGTTACTCAGGAAAGACTCAAAAAAGAACTGCCCAGCTGAGCCCATGGCGCCATGGACAAATAGAATAGTTGATTATTTTAAACCCACCATATTTTGGGAGGATCTGCTATGCAGTGATAGACATATAGAAGAGAATACATAGAATAAAAAACAAAACAGGGAAACCAGGCTGGCTCTGTCAATAGAGTATGTGACTCTTGATCTTGGGGTCATGAGTTTGAGCCCCATGTTGAGGGCAAAGAGTACTTAAAAAAATAAAACAAAATCTCTTAAAAAAAAAAAAAAGAAAGAAAGAGAAAGAAAGTAGAATAGAATAGGGACTCTTTATTCTTCACATTATAGGTTGTATTGAAATTATTTGTGAAGATATGTTATCTAGGATGTTTATTTCAGGTTAGAGAAGGTATTATAATGTATTGGTCATTAAAAGAGAATTGTTATTGAAACAATGAGTTAATTAGTCTGAACAGGATTGAAATATATGCTGATTTAAGAAAAATGACAACCTAACTCCTTACAGCATTTATCTCTATGATCATCTGAAACAAGATCAGATTTCATTTAAAAAAGGCAGAATTCCTATAAAACAACAAAATAGCCACATATTTTAATGTGCACTCTATTTAATGCTTTACACAATAATCTCAAGTAATTCTTACCCCAACACTGTTACAGGTTTACGGCATTAAGCTACTAATCAAAAGATTCAGGTGTTCCTGATTCAGGGACTATCTATTATTTGGGGGATTTTTCTTAAGTCTCAATTTTCTGGTTAACAAAATGGTTGAAAACAATAAATGAAATGGACAGGAGGAAAACAGTACACGTAGATTGATATGAGAATTATTCATAATAGTAAATAACCTACAAAGATTTAATTTAAGATTCTGGTTGAGTAGATTATCACATTGAATACTAACAAGTAATTGTAGAAATGATAAAATATTCAGCATAAGAGCTATGTTAAAGCAATAGAAAAGAAAGTAATGTGCGTAATATTTAAATTTTTATTTATTTTTTATTTTTTATTTTTTTAAAGATTTTATTTATTTATTTGACAGAGAGAAATCACAAGTAGAGGGAGAGGCAGGCAGAGAGAGAGAGAGAGGGAAGCAGGCTCCCTTCCGAGCAGAGAGCCCGATGTGGGACTCGATCCCAGGACCCTGAGATCATGACCTGAGCTGAAGGCAGCAGCTTAACCCACTGAGCCACCCAGGCGCCCCTTAAATTTTTATTATATACAAATATTCAAGTAGCTTTTACTCTTCAGTTTAAAGAAGACTAGCAAGAAAATATTCATTGGTTGTTAAGAATATTGTCAAGTCAGAGAATTGACTATAATAAAACAAAATTTTCTATTTACAAATTTTGAAAGCTTGTGTTCATGACAGAAGTATTAGCTCTGGAAATTCACGAGAAGTGAAAAATTCATTTATTAAAAAGTACTTATTTAATATAGAAGTATTTTTATGGTACAAACACACCCAAAACTAAAATTTCTTATAGTTATATGTTCCTTATGTGTGCATAAAGACATATATACATTTATAGACATGGACATAACAATGGAAAGTCATGACAAAATATTCATGGTAACTATTTTGGATTGTAGGAATATGTATTTAAATATTTTTGCTTATGCCTTTTAATTTGCCTTCAGCACACATTTTTTTTTAATCTAAAAAGAATACGTGGTTTATTAAAATCAAAGCAAAAAGCTATGAATTTTTTTCTATTTTATTTAAGTATTAAAAACCATAGTATAGAGAAATAGGAAATAATCCTAAAAATCCAATAATTGGGAAATGATTTAATAAATTTTGATAAACTTTTGTTAAACTTTTTGCAGCCATTAATGTGATAATAATTAAAATGCTAGTGATATAATTTAAGTGAAAAATGGTGAATATACCATTATAAACATGTCATGATTTTAATTTTATGAAAATTTTGTTCACATTACCTTCAGTTGTGTGCATTATCTAGAATGTGCATGAATATTTTCCTTAGTGATTTTTAGTGTTTTTGAATATCTATTTTAGAAATATGACTTTGTATTAACCCCAGATATTTTTCTTATTTTCTCTGAAAAAGAGTAATCTACTTACTTGAGACTTTCCAGCAACTGTTCAAAATCTGCTTATAATTTTCACCTATGTACAATTCTATTAACATAGTGTTCATTTATATTGCCTTACAATGAATATAAAGATAAGACTGAATAGCCTAGATCTTTGGAAATGTGCTAATAACTGGTTAAATATTATCTGATTGTCAGGACTACTGGGCAAAATTATAACTCTTTCATTGATGATTATGTACATGTCTAACCCTTGGGTAGGAGATTAGGGGACTTTCGAACTGAGGAAGGGAAAAACTTACTCTGGGATATGAAAGTCTAAACTCTAAAGTATGGGGGCCACATTTCTAGGATACATTATCCTCAACCACAGATTGAAGGAGTCATGTCAAATAATCTGTAACATCTTTATCTCTTCAAAATCTCCAAGATTTTACTACATAGATTGACAACTAAATGAGGAAAAACACAAGAACACATCACTTGTACAAAAATTACTATTTTTAGTATTTCTTTGATTAGCTCTTTCTTCATCAATAAGCATGATTAGTGTGGATATGACTAAGAAGTTGGAAATAGCATTTGGGAATTGAATGGGGCATTGAAATTACATGTTAAAACATGATTTTTCTCTTTTTCCTTTCCTTCGCTTTTTTCTTAAACATCCTGCCATCTTTATTTTAGACTACCTTTATTACTTTTTATTTTTTTAAAGATTTTATTTATTTGGAGTGTCAGGGTGGCTCAGTGGATTAAACCTCTGCCTTCAGCTCAAGTGATGATCTCAGGGTCCCGGGATCAAGCCCCACATCAGGCTCTATGCTAAACAGGGAGCCTGCTTCCCCCTCTCTCTTTGCCTGCCTCTCTGCCCACTTGTGATCTCTCTCTCTGTCAAATAAATAAATAAAATCTTAAAAAAAAAGATTTTATTTATTTATTTGAGAAAGAGAGTGAGGGAGTAAATGAACACAAGCAAGCGAAACGGTAGAGGCAGAGGGAGAAGCTGCCTTCCTGATGATCAGGAAACCCAATGTGGAGCTTGATCCCAGGACCCTGGGATCATGACCTGCCAAAGACAGACACACCTAACCAACTGAGCCAGCCAGGTACCTCTTGGACTACGTTTTAGTTAGTTCACCAATTAGCCCATTAGTTAGGTACTCCATAATTAGATACCAAATTTTCTGTACAAAAAATAATTGTATAGAGAAGTATTCTTAATACATATGTTTTATATATTGCTTATTTTAAAACTGACATGCCTATGAATACAGAATTTTGTGGGTTAAAATTATATATGTATGATTAAGACATTTGTACTTTTGTCCATTGTACTCTTTGTACTAGTAGATCATTCTAGGCTTTCCACTGACAAGATTCTTCCAATAGGTACATATTTTCTGTTTAACATTTTGATTTAAGCCATTGGATAACAATCTCTGAATATCAGATCTGTCTGTGCATGGCTAGACAAAGGCTCTTTTGCTCTAGTTCTGATTTATGTGTATTGGGACTTTTCATTTTTCAATTTTTCAATTTATTTATTTTAACTCATTGGAACTAGTTCAACCTTAGGTGTTAGTTTCATTTTCTAAAAACTAGTTGAATTGTAAGGACCTTAAGAAATTCTAGGAGAGAAAATACAGACCATTAAAATTGAGACTTCCCCTGTCTCCACTCCTCCATATAATCTTGCCCTTCCAGCCGTAATAAACCAACCTTTTCTAAAATTGCTCCTGTCAGCTAACTTGTAATTGCATGTTATTGGTGTTTTCATTAGTTGATTGTCCATTTTCCCAACTGGATGGTAAGCTGCATGAGAGCAGTGACTGTTTCAAGCAGTACTATATAGCCTTTGTCTAGCAGAGTGCCTGTAACACAAAAAGAAAATAGTATTTGTTAAAGCAATGAAAGAAAAATGAGAATATTTGTAAAGGATAATTTTCAAAGAAATGGGAAAGAATTTTGGTTATAAATGACAGGAAGAAAAAGACTGAAGGAAGTCATAATAATTTCAAAATAATTTCAAATCAATGGCAGAAGTTATTAAATATTTCAAAAATTTTGGCTAAATTTTGAGGTATTATGATTTTTTTATTTATCACAAAGGCCACTCAATGTCCAGTTTTATTGTTCTCACTTTTTACAGCTGAGGGAGTTAGACAACTTGTCCAAAGTCAGAGTGAACAGAATTTGTATGTTTGACTACAGAAGTATGAAGGACTAAACTGTTTCTCCCAAAATGCATGTGTTAAAGTCTAACCTCCAATGTGACAATATTTGGAAATAGAGCCTTAGGAGGCCATTAAAATTGAATGAGGCCTTAAAGATGGAGTCCTAATCTGTTGGGACTAATCTTATAAAAGGAAAAACAACTTGGATGTCTGGATGTCTTTGTCAGTTAAGCATCTGACTCGATTTTTGCTCAGGTTATGATCTCAGGTTATGAGATGGAGCCCTGCATGGGGCCTTGTAAGGAGCATGGAGCCTGCTTAAGATTCTCTCTCTCCCTCTCCCTTTGTCCCTCCTCCCCCTCTCTCCTTCCTGGGGGGATAAAAGAGAGAGAGAGAAAGAGAAAGAGAGTTGAATACACCAGACACACAGAAAAAAGGCATGTGAGGACACCGTGAGAAGGCAGTTACCTACAAGCCAGGAAGGGAGGTCTCACCAGAAACCAACACGCATGGCTCCTTGATCTTGGAGTTCTAGTGTTGAGAAAATAAATTTCTGTTGTTTCTGTTGTTTAAGCCACCAGTCTGTGGTATTTTGTCATGACAGCCTGAACAGACTAACACAAGAGGAGAAAGAGAAAGAGGAAGAGAGATAAAGAAAGGTAGGAGGTGGGAAAGAGAGAAAGGAATGGGGGAGAGAAAAAAGAATTGAAGTTAATAACAATAAATACATTCTTTATATGAATTTGGATACAGATAATTGTGGACTCTTTTCCTTTGAACAATTTCAGGAAAATTCTGGGCTATTATTTATCTTGTATGGTTTAGATTTTATTCTTCTTGGAGGCAGTGGCATAAATTAGATCATCCATTAAAATAACTGCTGGTCTATGTTTCCAGGGACTAAAAGAAATAAAAAGATGGTTCTAATAAGAATCAGACTTTAATCTTAAAGGGAAGACACTTTATTTTCTTTCCCTTTCTTTTCCCGCACTCGTTTTCCCATGCTCTTTGCTTCTCACCTTTTTGAAACCCTATCTTGATGATGAGACTACCACAAAAAGAAAAAAAAAAAAAGCAAAAACAAAAAAACAAAAAACCTAGCAAGAAGTTTTGCTGAGTGAATGAAAAGGAAGGTAACAAAAATATTTAAATATGGCCAGTGTGAAAAGAAAATTATACTGAATTGGATCCTTCAGCCCATCTTGGGTCTGGCAGAAGTGTCCTGAGTTCCCAAATAAGGACTTGGAAAGCAAGATTTTGTAGGGATCCATTGTCTTTGTAGCCCCAACAACTCTTAGGGTTATGTGGACACAGAAACTTTACAATGGCTCAATTGTTATCTTATTTAGGTCAAGGATTGGGGGTGTTTAGATGATTAAGTTTCCTTTGGCTCCTTTTGGGTCTTTCCATTCTTAATCCACAAACTAACTTGAGCATAAGGAAAACAGAGTTTTAACAATATGGTGAACTTGCCTCCTAGGTCATAAGCAGATAAAGAAGATCTTAACAAAGCTATATACATCTATATACTTAGCATCTAGCAAATCCCCAGGTTAAACATAGGCTAGCTTAAACCAAAGTTCTTCTGACATTTAAAATACTTTGGAGGCCACAATAAGTAGCATATTTTTTCACTCATTCACTGCAACCTTTATTTACTAGCTTATTTTATAAATACACTTTCACATCTACTATGTATCAGACATGTACTGAACAGTGAGATTAATTAACAAGAAGATTGAGTCTCTGCAATCATGTAGCTTACTTTCTTTCAGGAAAAGGAGAAAGAGAAAAGTAAACACATTCAAATCTAAATAATTATATGTTAAGAGTAAAGCTAGAAAGAATAAAAGGGAGTATTATAGTAAAAATAAGGTCAAGAGTTGTGTTAAGTCAGATAGGATAGAGGTCTGTAAAGGCATCTTAGAGAAGCCTAATACTTCAACATTCTCAGATTTTTCTAGCAAATTGAAACATCAGAACTGGTGGATACATTGTGTGAATCACAACCAAATACAAATGGTCATTTGAACAATTGCTTCACCATTCATTCTTCCAGATAACACCTGGAAAGTTTTGCCTTACAAATCAAGACTCTTGGCCATTTGATTTGTGATAATTTTTGTTCATCCAGAATAAAGAAGGCTTGATAAACTCTCACTAGCTATAGAGAGCACAGGATGAAAGTAATCAAAGGATTGCCGATGTCTTAATAGCTGAGATCCTCACTCCGGCCCCTCATGCATCAACTCAACCATTCTCATATCTTGGAGCTTTCATCAGCATTAACACAATTGAGTTACCATTCTTAGTATTAGGGCACTGTGTTAGGATAGACCAGGATTTGTTATGTTTGTTTGTTTTTCTCCTTTGGTATTTATTTAGTTAGTTATTTTTTCAGTGTTCCAAGATTCGTTGTTTATGCACCACACCCAGTGCTCCATGCAATACTTGCCCTCCTTAATACCCACTACCAGGCTCACCCATTCCCCCACCTCATCCTCCCCTCCAAAACCCCCAGTTTGTTCCTCAGAGTCCATATTTCTCATGGTTCATCTCCCCCTCTGATTTCCCCCAACTCACTTCTCTCCTTCTCCCAATGTCCTCTGTGTTATTCCTTATGCTGCACAAGTAAGTGAAACCATATGATGATTGATTCTCTGCTTGACCTATTTCATGCAGTGTAATCTCTTCCAGTCCAGTCCATGTTTATAGAAAAGTTGGGTATTCATCCTTTCTGATAGAGGCATAATACTCCATTGTATATATGGACCACATATTCTTTATGCATTCATCTATTGAAGGGCATCTTGGCTCTTTCCACAGTTTGATGATTGTGGACTTTGCTGCTATGAACATTGGAGTACATATGGCCTTTCTTTTCACTTCATCTGTATCTTTGGAGTAAATACCCAGTAGTGCAATTGCAGGGCCATAGGGTAGTTCTATTTTTAATTTTTTGAGGATTCGTTAAGATAACAAAAAGTCCCAAATTTCAGTGGCTTCACATATCAAAGTTTCATGTCTCACTTGGGTCACCTGCAATTCAAACCAGTGGTCCTTATCCTTTAAGTGGTGACTCTGGCTTCAAGTTCCTACCTTCTGATTACATTGCTAGCTTCATTATGTGGCCTACAGAAGGGTAAAAGGGAACATGTATAGAGTTTTGTAACTAAGACAGAAAGAGATGTACCTTATTTCTGTTCATGTCGCATTATCCAGAACTATCTCCCAGAGTACCTAGGTAGAGGCTCAGAAATGTAGCCTTCCTATGTGTCCAGGAAAAGAAGTGGAACCAGTGCAAGTTTCTTCAATCTTTGCCTTGGTTCACCCTTCGTGTCACCAAACAACCATTTCACTTTTCCTCGCATACCTAGAACACATATCAACACTTCTCTGATAGGGGCAACTCAAAGCATTATCTAGTTACTAAATCCAACATAAAGTTTATAATTTTCAGGTGTATTAGTCAGGACTCTCCAGAAAAATAGAACCAACAGAAATAGGTATATATTTAGAGAGGGAGATCTGTTTTCAGGGATTGGGTCAGATGATTGTAAAGGTTTGGTGAGTCCAAAAATCTGATGGAGGAGTCCCACAGGTGGAGACTCAGGGAAGAGCTGCAATTTGAGTCCAAAAGCAATTTGCCGGCAGAATTCCTTCTTCCTTAGGGGAGGTCAGTCTTTGCTCTAAGGCCTTCAACTGATTGGATGGGACCTCTCCATATAATGAAAGGTAATCCAATAGACCCAAAGTCTACTGAATTAAATGCTGAACTAATTTTAAAATACTTTCACAGAAACATTCAGGAAAATGCTACACCAAATATCTGGACATTGTGACCCAGCCAAGCTAGCACAAAAATTAAACATTGTATTAGATAATAAATCACTCTGTTATTAGGTTGAGAGAGGTCCATCTTACTGCAGTTATTTATGAATTAAAAGACAGTTATTTTGCTCCATTCCTTGTTTTTTTTTTGTGTGTGTGTGTGTTTTTTTTTTTTTTTTTGCCTCCAAGCTACTTCAACTATTTAACGACAGCTACTTCAACTCATCTGGGAACAAAATAGATGAGGAAGGTATAATTTAATCTCATCTTTTATTTTCCCTTTATTCATTTGAGAATTGTTGTTCATGGTTCCCTTAAAAATCCATTTCCCATCTCTTTGAGTTTAAAAGTAGTTCGACTTCCCCAATTTTTCATGTACCAAGCTCTATTTCCCTAAGATAATCATTTGCAAAATGGACAATTCTTTTCTAAACTCCTCCTTTCCTGTAGTAACTTGGTACACAAGGCCAATAGTAGTCAAAGCATACTAATATGTTATTTTCCACACTTTGCCCCTAGAGCTCTTCATTCAACAGGCACATGGTCTGCCTCTCAAGTTATTGCCTAAGACACTTATCCAAATATTTTGCCATTGTGTAACATAGATCTTCCAATGTTAAGTTTCTTGTATCAGTTCTTTGCTTATTCCACCTGAGTGCTTAGTCAATGCCTTGTATTTTAGCTTTATTACTTCAGCATTCTACTTCAGGATATCAGTTTTTGGAATATGAGAGTGTAGGCCATGCTGTAATACAAACAAATCCCCAAATCTTAGTAGCTTAATAAAATGAATATTTATTGCTTGTTTATTTCACAGTTTGAAGTGGGTTGGGAGGTTCTTTTTGGCAGCTCTCCTCCAAGCAGTGACTCCAGGCTATTTCTATCTTAAGTTATTATCATCTTCAACATACAGCATTCTCTCCTCTTTCTTTCATGATTTTATTAATTTGAGTCCTTTCCCTTTTCTTTTGGATAAGTCTGGCCAGTGGTTTACTGATGTTAATTCTTCTAAAGAACCAAATTCTGGTTTGGTGTTCTACTGCTTTTCTGGTTTATGTTTCATTGATTTCTGCTCTAATATTTATAATTTCTCTTCTTCTGCTAGGTTTAGGTCTTATTTGCTGTTCTTTCTCTAGGTCCTTTAGGTGTATGGTTAGCTATGCATTTGGGATTTTCTAATTTTTTTTGAGAAAGGCTTCGATGGTTATGTATTTCCCTCTTAGGACCAGCTTTGCAGTATCCCATAGGTTTTAGGCTGATGTGTTTTCATTCTCATTCATTTCCATGAAAGCATAGCAGCTTTCAAGGTTGATACAGAATGGGAGTACAGAGCGAAATGGGGAGGTTTTAACGGCTGTGCCTGGAAATGGCATACATCACTTCTGTTCACATATTTTTGTCTAGATCCTACTAAATAAATGATTATGTCCCAACTGTCCATAGGGTTGAGAAATTTTGACTTCTTGTGTGCCCTGAAAGTGAAAATGAGAGGAATTTTCATAGATATGTTTGCAGATAATAGAAATACGGTTTATTTATGTATGTGTGTGTGTGTGTGTGTGTGTGTGTGTGTGCGTGTGTGCACACGCATGCAAGAGAGAAGGGCAGAGAGAGACAGAACCTGGAGATATATGGAGAGACAGAGATGGAGACAAGAAAGAAAATTAAATGGACACTTCTCTTACTTTTCAGTATCGTCTGAAATCCCAAACTGAGGGCAGATGGTAAGTGTCCAAATATTCTACAGAAAGTTACACATCCCCACCAGGCCAGTGAGGGATTGGGCAGTCCGGATGTTCATCTATCTTTCTGTACCATGCACTGTCAGCCTGAATGATAGACACTCAGAGATCTTAGACAAGATAATATGAAGAGATTTGTGGGAAGGGAACACTGTGGTGGAGTAGAGCAGATATACCTCCCTTTCCATCCTTCAGGACAAGGGAATATCATAGCGGGACACTTCCTTGGAAAGATGTGGAAGACTAGCATCTTACTTCCTAACTGCCCACTTACTAAGCTGCAGATATGTGGAGGTTGTGGGATGCTGTAGAGAAGGGCCTTGGGATAGCTGGCTTTCTTTCTGTGGAACATTGAGAGAGAGACTGACCTTTGCTTGGAAAAGCTGAGGGAAAGGATGACTGTGGTTCACAATGGAAATGTGAGGAGAAAGGAGCTGTCAGATCAACCTGCAGTTTCACACATAGTTCTGGGGTCAAGTCGGGGCTGGCAGCATGATTCATTTTGAAGAGCAACAATTCCTAAAAGTAAGGGGTAGTACTGAAGGCTCTAATGGAGAAGTCTAAACTTCTAACCATTTAGAAGGCTTCTAAAGGAAGCATGTGGAGGAACCAACCAAAGCATCTCATGAGAGAGAGTCAGTGGTTGGAAGCAATACATGGCAAAGGACATCAGATAGTCATAGGATCTTATAATCTCTATTGGTTAATTCCTTTCCTTCCTTTGTCCCTGGCCTCCAAGGGATCTGAAAGTGGCTCAGTGAGGCTGAAGGCAATGGGGCAGGGGCTGGGAAATGGCACATATGCTACTTGGCTTATGTCCATGGCCATCTTGTTGAATCACTGCTCATGTTTCCACTGGAACAGAGGAGATAGTGGATGCTTTTATTTATATCAGGCTGGAATTCTCAATATATAAAATGAGGCTCTGCTAAATTTGAAACTAACTGGATGAGCTGTAGGTTCTACCTGAGATGGTGTCCAGGAGTATTAAAGGATGATTCAAGTGACCAAGTCTGAAGGCAGAAGTGAAAAATCAAATTCATTCATAGCCACTCCATCTAGCCCCTCAATAAAATGGCTGCATTTTCAATTAACACTTTATCTTGAAATAAAGATATATTTGACATAAATCAATTAAAGGTGTGAAGGAAGCTAAATTCTCTGTAAACTTTTCTTAATGAAATTAAGAATTAAATATAAGAAAAACAATTTTTAAATTGTAGAAGGTAAAATTTCAATGAATGTTGCTTCACTGTTGACTTAATTATGTCAGTGATTACAATAATAGAGATAGAAAGTATTCAAATAATAAATCTCTTCCTAAGTATCTCTTTTCTACAAACAGTAAGAATAGGCATTTTGGGGAGGGAAATCCATTCATCTGGGCTGGTGGATCTCCCAAAATAAACACTTTTTTTTAAAGACCCTAAAGTAACTTGAAATAGACTAGTACTCAAGACATTAAATTTCTCAACAAGTTTCAGAGATCGCATAAAGGACTGTCCATCAGAAATGTCTTTCACGTAATGTTGTCTTTCAGTGGGATGCAGCCCCTTGAAGTCACATTGGGGTATTTATTGGAATTGTAGTCATTTATGTATAATTTGAGCAGAAATGGCAATTCTACAACATAGAGTTTTCAGATTTAGTATCTTCAGTTGTGTTTCCATTTGATCACCAATACCATGTTGACAAAGCTCAAGAAATGTCTTTAACTTTTTACCCTTGAGTATCATATTCTCTGCTGTTCTTTGACAAGTACTTATTTTCAACTTAAGAAAATTGACTTGCTGAGTCTTTTGAATCCCAACTTTCTAAGGTTCTGTCATGAGGGACAAATAGTTTTTTGTCAGTTCTGCATCTAGTCATCATGTTTTCTCTGCTAATGTAGGTGTTCCTGCGTATTATTATCAGTTGTTCCTTAGCACATAGAGACCCATAAATGTCCTTCTTCTAGATAGTGTCCTATAACATTATAAAGGCCCAGTTCAACTGATCTATCATCCATCTATCTGTATAGCTATATATCTATCCATCTAATCTTTACCTATCCTTTCCCCCTTGAGTTAGACCATGGCAGACACTCTCAGCGGGACTCCAGTCATGGATTCACGAATCCACACATTGATTTCTCCCTACTGCAGAGAGGAGGCAGAACTATATGGACGGGTGAACCTGTTTTGGACTGCATAGCAGGAAACAGGATGGCAATACAGAGATGGCTTCAACTGAGAAGTAGGAAAGGACTTATCCTAGGAATAAGAAGATTCTACTGTATTGAGTTTTTTCCTTTTTGACTTCTATTTTCTTTCTCATTACTAGATATAGTATAGTGACTTTCAGAATATTTCTGTTTTTCTCTCTGACCTCCTGCTAAGAAACTTTGTGGTGGCTCTCTCACTGTACTTTGAGATTTTTCTCAATTTGAAGTGAACACTGGCTGGATGGTTTACATATGTTGATGTTGGTAAAGGAAATCATTATAATATGGCACCAACAGCCTCTTGGCCTGCATGCATTTCCAGTCTCTACATGTTTGCTCTTGGATACTTTTGCAGAACTTGAATAGAAAAATTTATGATAGTCTATTCTTTTAAAGCTTCCGTTGATCACAAAAGCTTTATTCCAGTTTTTTGTTTGTTTTGTTTTTAATTTGATCCCATCTGCTTTATATCTTCCAGAAGCTTCACTAACAGCTCCCTTCCTGTTTTTTAGCACTAGTATTAATTTACTCCTATTTTTCTATTTCCATTTGATACGAAGAATGAAGTTAGGTAATCATATGGGCTCAGTTCCTCATCTTGGACATTTTTGTATTTTTATTTTTTACTTTCTTGGATATCAAGTGCAGAGTGTTAAGTTAATCACATGCCTTAGTTCAAACGAAACTGTCATCATTTTCTGTGATGACACAAGAAGGCCCAATTTTATTTTTTGTGATATTTACATGTGTATGTTTTTCTTCCCCTCCATACAAAGGCCCACTCCCATTTTGTACCTCCTTTATTGTGGGTGCCCTTAGAATTTTCCTTTTTTTGCTTAGTTTCTTCTTTCTTTCATTCTTTCTTTCTTCTTTCTTCTGTTTCTTCTTTCCTTCCATGATTGATTCCTCTTTCTTTCTTTCTCGTTTACTTTCATGATTCATTAACTTCTCTCTTGCATATGTGGCTCTTTCAGAATGAGGTCTGAGGGAAGAGGCCATATTCTCAGAAACAGAAGGTAAAAAAAAATTAATATCAATAGAAACAGTGATATAGCTTTGTTATTTTGACCCTGAGATTGTTGTTGTGTTTTTGTGTTGCTTCCCAAAGATACACTTTTTTTTTTTTTAAAGATTTTATTTATTTATTTGACAGACAGTGATCAAAGGTAGGCAGAGAGGCAGGCAGAGAGAGAGGAGGAAGCAGGCTTCCCGCTGAGCAGAGGGCCTGATGCGGGCTCAATCCCAGGACCCTGAGATCATGACCGAGCAGAAGGCAGAATCTTTAACCCACTTAGCCACCCAGGTGCCCCGATACAGTTTTTTTAAAGTGCATTTTCAGACATGTTTAAGAAAATATTTCTCTTTAGTAGACTGATAACCACTTACTAGATATGTTCTGAAAAAAGATCTAGAAAGCAAGTTTCAATAACTTTTATCTAGCTAAATTACAACTGGATTATTATTAGGGAAAACATTGCACAAGATTCCACCATTCTAAATGCATGTAGAGCAGGAGCAAAAAACTGTGTGAAGTAAACACAATCTGACACAAATTTAAACCTCACACATGGTATTGGCACTTTGCGCTTTATGAGCTCAGAAATATCCAGAGACTATTCCTTGAAGGATATTTACTATAACTCTATTCTTAATGAGTCAAACGGCCAACTACAGAGTCCTTCACATGAAGTATTACGTTATGAAAGGCTGTGGCAGCAATTTACTGAACAATACCTTAGGGACCTCAATTAACGAATTTCTCAAGTGACCAATTTGCTAATTCAAAATAAATCAAACTCTGTCTATACCAGGCAAATACTGTATGTCTGAAGCCCTGAAGTGACTTGTCTGATTCTGCTCACCATAGACCCAAAGAGAATTATTCCTTAGAATTTGTTTATTAGCTTTAGTTAGAAATGTACATATAAAATTAAAAAGCCTATTGATAAATCTGATTAGATTTTTTAAAATGTTTTAATTTTATTTAACATTTAAAATGTTGGTTTCACAGGTTCCCCCCCCCCCCCCCCCCCCCGGTTTAGACATGAACTTCATGCTGACAAGACTTCTAGAAACTTTGTTTTTGTCTGAACTGGGTAGGTAAACAAGCTCAATCAAATACTGGGAATTCACAATTTTTATAAGTATGTATTATTCGAAGCCTTGCTATCAGACAAAAAAAAAAAGAAGTCTGTCCCAAGAACTATATGGTGATTTTCTTCTCAGCAATGGGATGACTTTTCTTATTATTTCATGGCACTATCACAAGAACAACAAAGAAAGAACAGCCCTTGAACACATCAATCGGCAGATTTATTGGTTTGAATCACTGCAGTCAGTTCATCTATAAGGTTTCTTACAGTATATGGATTCCATAAGCTTGTTCTATATATTTTTAGCACTTTCCATTTGCCACCATATTCCTTTATATAAACTCTACAATAAAGGCATTTAGTATTTGTGGTTGACAAATATTTTAATATCAGCAGAGATATCAAAAATATCAGCCTGAATTCAAAAAGAACATAGACTGGCTTTTGTTTTTGCCCTTCCCTTGCCTTCTACTGTTTTCTCCCCTTTCCCTTTTCTTTTCTCTTTTCTGTTTCTTTTCTTTCCCCTTTCCTTCCTTCCTTCCTCTTTTCCCTTATCCTTTCCTTCCTTTTTCACCACCCCCCCATTTCTTATTTTTTTTCCCCCGTTATTTTTGTTTTCCTCTTAAATAAAAATTCCCAAACAGCAGTGTCAGCTGCATTGGTGGTCAGGGACATCATGCCCATTGCCTCCTCACCACCGCTTGGGGAAGAGCCAATGTGCTTCATGATCTGAAGCTGTTGCAAGGTCCCAGTCACCAGAGGCTGCAGCTTCTGGGGCAAAGAGGGACATTCCAGGGGTTGGATCACAGCAGCAATTCACTGAATGGCCTGAGCCTGGTGATGACCTCACCATTTCAGAGAGAAGTTGGGAGGAACTGTGCTGTCAACAACAGGAAGTTGGTGAAAAATGAAAGATGCCCTTGGGGAGTGAAATGAAGAGCAGATGGCTTTAATTGTTAGCCTTATTGTGACAACTGACAAAAGAAATTCTGCTCTCTTGACATTTAAAAGATACCAGAAATACCAGTGACCACATTCCATAGCTTTTTGAAGGTTTCCATGTCAGGGAGTTCAAACTCCTCTCTATTTTCATTACTGAACAATCCATAAAAACTGCAGGTGATAAGATCCCTGATGGACTTGCCTTCTACTTGTTTGATAAGTCAGTGAAGTGCACACAGTGTGAAGGAGTGGGCGGTCCTAAGTGAAGGGAGACACCTGTGCAGAGAGGTTCTGAGGGATTTATTTGCTGCTCAAGGAAAAACTAACCCACAACTCAGGTGGAAAACGAGCTCTATCTCCACACAGCCTCTGGATATTTTCATTCCCATGACTGTTTATAGAAATCTAGTTTAAATTTTTATTTGGCATATTGTGGAGTTGTCCCCCCTCCAAAAAAAAATCATAATAATAAAATAAAAAATCTCTATTGAACCTCTGAAGATATGAGGTAAAAGAGAAATAAATGTTGACTCAGATATATGCTGCCTTACGTGCACAGTCAGTTCCTACACAGGGGTTAGAATGCCTAAGTATAGAAGATGACAAGTGCAATCCCGGGTAAGGGCCATCTCAGGGCACAGAAAAATAAATACATTCTTAATGCTGAGAGATAGATTTGCTATGTTAACATCAATATATGATTGTTGGATTAAATGTTCTTGACGTGTTCACGTTATTAGCAGTTCTCTTTATCCCCTAGTGACATGAAATAGGAAAATTTCACCATTTCACTGAAATCTTGTTTTAAGGGCTATCAAAATAAGAGTAAATGTGAAAAATGCGTGTTCATTTTTAGCCACATGTTACGGCACCTCTATGGCAACTTCAGCAACACAATTTTCTAGTTTTTCATTAGAATTTGGTATAGGGGTGCCTGGGTGGCTCAGTGGGTTAAAGCCTCTGCCTTCAGCTCAGGTCATGATCTCAGGGTCCTGGGATCGAGCCCCAGATCGGGCTCTCTGATCAGCAGTGAGCCTGCTTCCCCCCATCTCTCTCTCTCTGCCTACTTGATCTCTGTCTGTCAAATAAATAAATAAAATCTTAAAAAAAAAAAAAAAAAAGAACTTGGTGTATACATCTGCCACCAACCCCAGCCCTGAATAGGATAATACTTTAGCATCTTTTCCGCACTGGTTTCCAGAGGGCCCTAGCAGGACTGAGTTCTGGTTACCTACAATGATACACTGAAAACTGGCTTGAAAATGCATGCTTTATTGGCTTCCCTCTCTTCTCTATATTAATTCCTCATTTCCCCACTTATGTTTACTGATCTCGCATCCTACTTGGGCTAGAATCTTTATGTTCTATCTGAAAGAACCCAGAATCTGAAAGAACCCAAGGTAAAACACCTTCCCTAACATACACACCCACTCTATGCAGTGGTTTTAACTGTGTTCCCACATTCCCAGTGAGATCATTCACATCACATTTTATTTTAATCTTTGGTTATGTGTTTCATCTTTTATTGCATTTTTTGAAATTAAAAACAATGATTTAACTCTTCATGTTTGGATCCAAGCAATGGCTCACATGTAGATATTGCCTATAAATGTTGTCAAATGAGTGGAAGTTTCTTTTACCTCTGTTGTCCTTCAGGCTTTACTCAGTAACAAATTTTGGTATTCCTTCTTTCATATCTCCTATTCCAAGTTTTCACTTCCTTCACCGCCACTCTGACTCAGGTCCTTATCATTTTGTACAAAGACTATTGCAATAGTTTCCTACTTGCTGCACACTACAAACTATAATACATCAACCCATCTGAAAACACCCATTTCACTTTGACTTTCTCTTTTTAAAAACACCCAATAATTCCCACCAACATTTTGTCTTAGTCTAATGGTTTGGTAAGGTTCTCATCTGTAGTGTTTTCTTCCTATCTAGATGAAAGTCACACAATGGTGATGCAGTATATCACAGGGGTTAAGAACAAAGGCCCTAGAGGCAGCTGTCTGGTCAAATTCTAGGCCTAATCCTGTGTTCAAGTGAATGTTGGCATCTAAAACATATCAGTCAGGACTGAGTCCCTGCAACATGTGAACGTCACCTTATATGGTAAGTGTTTTGCAGAAATGATTAAATTAAGGATCTTGAGATGAGATGACATTGGATTACCTGGATGAGTCCTAAATGTCATCACAAGTACCCTTAGAGGAGAGATGCAGAGGTAGATTACACACACACACACACACACACACACACACACACACACCGGAAGAGGTATTGTGAAGGTGGAACACTATAGAGATTTGGAGGCTGGCCTTGAGCATTGGAGTGATGTGCCCACAAGGTAAGGAACAGAAGCAGCCTCCAGAAACTGGAATAGTCAAGGAAAAAATTCTGCCCTAGAACCTCTGGAGGGAACACAGGCCTGTCAACACCTTGGTATCAGCTCAATGATACTTATTTCAGATTTCTGGCCTGTGGAACTATGAGAGAATAACTTTTTGTTGTTTGAAACCACAAAGTTTGTAATAATTTCTTCCAGCAGCTCTAGGGAGTTAATGCATACCCCTTGCTGGGTGTGATCTTTGGCAACCTCCTCACACTCCCCAAGCCTTAGCTTTCCCACCTAAAGGGTATATCAAGACTGAATGTCTTCATACTTGCAAAGTTCTTAGCAGTATAGCTAGTAGGTCTTGAATATTGAACAAATCTCATTTATATTTTTAAAATGCTCTCACTGTTTATCTATTTACTTTCTCTGAGAAAGATCAAAGACTTCTCCATATACTTCAACATTATATAACATTTCTTAGTATTATATACATTGTGATTAAACTTTGATTTAACAAATATTTATGGAACATTGTCCATTGGTAAGACTATGTGCCGGGGATACAATGTAAAGTAAAATATGATGTATGAAATTGATGACTCTAAAATGGTACAGCCATCTTAAATTGATTTAGGGCAAGAGAAAAAAATTTATAAACTATTTTTTTCTGATTTCAGAACTTGAAGACATAACTAACATGGTGTGTATATATTGTATACATTTATATATATATATATATATTTTTTTTTTCTCTTTCCTAGTATCAGAGACCTAACCATTTTTGAAATATATTTATCCTTGATCAAAGCAAAGCAAACAAATATTCTACCTAGGCTTCCTTTATATTTGGAAATTCTATAGTATAAAGAGATAAGGATGATCAAGTACCTTTATCAATTACTCTGCAATTTCCTGGTTAGTTGCCTGTGTCCACCATTGAAGGTGAGTTTCAAGACTTCACACCGGTCTGACTCAGTGCATGGTACACTCTAGGTGATACATTTGAAAAACATCGAATGCATGAACAATGCTCATAAGTACCTCTGGGTGCGTGTGTTGTAACTTCTCAGACCCTGGTCAAAGAATACCAATGGCAGATGCAGTTGTCCCAAGTGGATTTTAATAAAATTCTTCTTTCCCATTTATTGTTTGGTGGGCCTTTGATACTATGTGCAAACGTTAAAAACAGTAACTTTGAGGAAAGGAAAGTTGAGGATCCCAGTTCTGACATAGAAACACTATGCCTTAGCATTCCTGAAGTTTAATGTTGGTGACTCTCAGGAAAGCAAATATTTCATGCAAGGGTAAGCCCTCTAATTGCGTTTGTGTTGAATGCTTGCCAGATCTGCATGTAGAGGGTTCTATAGGCATATTTCTGATCTCACCCTCCCATCTGAGGCCATTTCAAAAGTGCCTGTGGGTGGAAGGAAAGAGAAGGAAAAGTCAAAAGCACAGGAAGAAAGGCAAGGGGGTCGAGGGGATGGAGGCAAGAAAAGGAACAAGTGAAACCCTCTTGGGAAGGAAAGCTGTGTTTCATTTTAGTTGCTTGGTTTGGAAGGAAGCCTGTAGAAGATTAAATAACGTAAGAAAACATACTGCCGCCCTCTCTTCTCATTTTCTCTGCATGTAAGTAGAACTGTATTAGTAAAACCCAAAATGAAACCTCTAATGAAATTCTATTGTTTAACAGCATAATTACTAGTAATTTGTGCAGAAAAATTCACCAAAAAGCCATATAATTTCACCTCTGGAAAATGAAGTGCTAAACTGCTTTTAATCTGTTAGCAAAGATTCATTTAAATTAGTTGTTTGCTATAATTTTTCTTCCTTATTTTTTGCCAGTACATTAGACAAGGATCTGCAAAATAAATCTTCATAAAAAGAAAAAAAAAATGAGAGGATATTGCTCATGTGTCTTTTAAGTTTCAATTACTATGAGATAATAACAGTATAAAATAAATACTAAGAAAATGCTTTATCCTGGGGACAGTTTTAAATGAGGTCTCAAGTTTTGCTTGGTAATTAGGTTATGTGAATTTGGACATCGATATTTACTAAGCTTCATTTTTCTGATTGCCAAGCTGAGAATACAAATTATATCATTTTCATAAGGGTTTTGTGAATATTAAGTGTACATGACAGAATGCAGACACATAGTAAGTTCTCAACAAATACCAGCATCATCCATATCTTTCACTGGTTTCAACTTAACTAGGAAAAAAGTATCAAGACTAAAGACAAATAGCAAATATTAAAGATTTAGTTATCTATAAGAATTATTTGCATATCTGACAAGCAACATCTTTTTGAGATAGAATTTCTATTCACTAAATAAATAAGTTCATTCCATGTTTATTAAGAAACTGAAACTGTTATATGTTGAGCATCGTTCTTTCTCCTGGAGTTCCAGAGAGATACAAAATGGAAATGTCTTCACTTCCATTGAGCCAGCCTTTCAGAACTGGAACATAGACAATGATCCAGTTTAAAAAAAAAAAAAAAGAACACTGTATTATCAGATGGTATGATAAGGGCAAAGAAGACAAAAATAAGATAAGGAAATCATTGGGAGAATAATCGTTATATGGGATAGTCAGGTTTCACAGAAAAAAATCCAAGACTCTAAACTAAATTTTATTTTCAAATAAATAATAAGTATTTTTTAGTATAAGCATGGAATATTGTACTAAAAATTCTTTGGTGCTTATGTGAAATTTAAATTCAACTGGACATTCTATATTTTTTCTGGCACCTTAGAGAGGAGTGAGGATCTGAAGATGAAACTCTATTTTTTTTCCCCAGCATTAAGTACATGTGACATAATAGAATTGCGATATTTTTAAAGTATACAATGTGATGATTTGATATATGTTTACCTTGTGAAATGCTTCCTACAATCAATTTAATTAACATAAATTATTTCCAACACTTCATATGGTTATTATTAACTATAGTCACAATTTATGCATTAGATCCTCAGAACTTAGTCATCTTGTAAGTGCAAGATTATAGATATTTTAATATATGTCTGCCTTTTACCTTGTTTTAGTGTTGGGGTTGAGGGGTGCACTTCAGCCCTCAGGATTGTTCCCTTGCTCACATGTAAGGAAGGCAATACTGTGCCATAGTCACACAAATCCAGTTCCATTTTTTCCCTTATAACATAAAGTGTAAAGAAAATTCCCACATTGTCAGGCA